>NC_090739.1:111458420-111465920 GCF_036898095.1 Palaemon carinicauda | reverse complement strand
CTTCGTCGGCCTCTGATAAGTTGAGTACCATTTCTTTTATGTATAAATGTAGGCTCTTGGTAAATTTTTAAGTGATTAATAGGATTAATCTTTGTTACAAGAGCCGTAGCCTACCGGAGGCGTCATGGACGCTGTCGCTCGGTAGGTATGAGTTTTAGTTAGCCAGAGCGACTTTCCCGGTTGTTTTGCTTTAATAAATTTTAGCTATTTAGCGTTACATAGGATTTCCTTTCGTGCTTTAGTATTATTTTGGCGAAGTATTCGCCAACTCTGGCCTACGCTAGGCCATGTAGCCTAGTCGTTTGGTCCTAGTACTTTCTGCATGATTTTGGTTTTCCGAGTGTATTAAAATTTTATTGAAGCTTTAGGCTGTTTTTTATACATTTAAGATTATGTTGAATATTTCCACGATAGTATACGAGTGAGTTTCGGTGATTTAGGTAATCGATTCTCTTGGTGCCTAGGCTAAGTTGCTTATGGAGCCTTAGTATACTTTCTCATACTCCCGGTTGCTTTCTTTTCTTCGGAGAAGGTGTGCAATCCCTTTCCCTCTGTTTAAGCCTTGGGCTTATCCCTAAGTGGTTTATCTGAATTAACTTTCGATAAAACTATACTGGGGTGTTACTGTACCTTCCTGTTCCAGTAAGTCTGGTTTCAGAGTGGGACAGAACAACAGAGTTTTTAGTCTGAGTCTGTGTTCGTCTGGCTTTGGGTAGAGTCTCCCTCGCTGGCCTGACACAGACATAGGAGGCTTAGCCTCCTTAGGTCACTACCGAAGGTTTCTGTACGAGATGATTCCTTCTTTTGTGATCTAGCAGACTAGTCCTTGTTGCTGTTCTCGGTGGGAGGATAAGATTCTTTCCCTGGGAGTAGCAACACCTTCCTTGCTTTGGTTCTTTGGGAGCTGGCAAGTATTGCTGGCCTCCCTCCTTGGATCTCCCTTAGGCTAAGATGAGTTTCCTTGGCTGCGGGTGATCCTTCTCTAAAGCAAGGACCCTCTTTTGTCCCTTCCCCCTCTATCTCCGTAATGGCCTAGCCATTACAGTAATGTACGTCATTCTACATCTGGACCTAGTATAGGTTAGGATGTGGAATTGACTCAGTCTTCTGCTTGAGTGCTGCCCGGACCTCCCTTGGTCCCACATCCATGCCTGCCTGTGAGTCAGACGGCATTGGTCAGGAAGCCTGAATTAGATTCTCCCCTTCCTTATATGCACTCTTTCGGATTGCCGGGCTTGGAGGTTGTTTACGCTCTTATCCCGGCATCCATTCTGTTTTCTTCTAGTGCTGTACCCGACCCGGCTGCCGGCCTATGAGACCGGCAGCCGGGCAGTCGTAGTCCTCTGGTTCTTTTGCTGCTGGCTGGCATCGGTTGTGTACCTTTGCCGGCCGGCTAATGTCAGCCCTTGTCTGCCGGTCGCCAAGAGTGTGGCCGGCAGCCGGGTGCTACCTTGTGTAGCCGACATTGGCTGTTGCCGGCCGGCAGTTACTGCCGGCCGGCACATGCATTTGAACCAGCGTTCTGCCGCCTTTTAGCTGTTAAGTAGTATACTTTAAAGCGAGTTATGGTGTGTGCCGGCCGGCACATAACCTCCTATACTGTACCAGTATTCTTCAGTATAACATATACTGTAAGAGGAAAACTATAGTATAAGTTTTGGTACAGCACTGTGTGTTCTAACACTTTTGTCTTGTCTTGCACGACCCTTTGCTGTTGCCTTACAGATAAGAAAGTGAGTTCTTTCTTGTCTATTATCCAGGATTTTAAAATCATTGCTTAGGTGTGAGCTCCACCTGTTTCCTCTGGAAACTTGGCATTGGTTATTCTAGAAGAGGTTAACCATTCGATTTTATTATCTGGAAGGCTGCAACAATTGGTTGTGAGGGAAACACAAGTGTGTGTCTTTCCTTTCTGAATTGTTATGCTAAACTGTGCATATCCAGTGATACATAGTTCACTTGATACTCATGGAAATTTTCTTCTCTTTGCAGGAGGTACGTCCGAACTGCGGAAGTGCTTTCTGCAACGTCCGCAGTAAGAACTTCTGCGGACATGGATTATGTAGGAGACACGCAGCGTGCACTGTCTCCAAAGGTGAGCTCCGGTATTGGGACCCCCCAGGTATGTACCGTGTGCTCTAACCTGATTACTGAAGCTTTTGATTCCCCTAGGACAGCGGAATCAAGGTATATAGCAAGGGGGAAGCTTCGCACCTGGGTAAGGGGCTTCCAGAAGAACACCTCTGGACCTTATCTTCCAAGTGAGAAGATGAGGGCTTACCTTTTCCGTAGGGCATCAGCTGATGCAGTGATTCCCCAGCCTCAAGAGGAGATCCCCCTAGTTCAGATCCAGGTGGATGCTGAAGTGGCGGTCGCCGTGCAAGACATCCAGTTGGGCGACAGGATGTCAGACGTGTCCGAGCGTCTGGAGGAAGACCTCCTGGCAGGAGGCCAGGATGAAGATCAAGCCCCAGACATCGTAGAGGAAGAAGCCAACGAGGTGTCGGCTGCTCCGGTTCTGATCCCTGAACCTATTCCCTCAACATCGTCCGCTCTCCCAGTAGAGCTGGGACAGGCCCTCTCCTCCATTGTTGGAATGATCCAACAAATGCTGAAGGAGAATATGGAGAAGGCGGCTGCAATGGAACTGCGGATGCAGGAGCTTGCAGCATCACGTGGGCCCCAGAAAAGGCTCAATGTGAAAGACCTTCCCTTGTGCTCAGATTCTAACCCGTGGAGATATGCCGAGCACATGCCGATGACGACTGGAAAGATCGTCATGTTGGATAAGCTGGGTTCAGTTCCCCTTGAGAGAAGTGGAATTCTGGCCCAGCAAAGGGTCATATCCGGACTGTTATGTCCAGTTGAGGAAGGAACCAGCTTCAAAGGAGAAGACAGAGCCGAAGGAGTTCATAGTGATGGACCATGCTAAGGCTCAAGCTTTGCTTTCATCTTCGATGAAAGAGAGGGGCTTCACAAACTCAAAAGTTACTGCATTGAGTAAGAAGCTCCCTTCCTTTGTGTCCTCTCCTGCTAGAGCCTTCCCCTTTTTGCAGAAAGGGTTTGCGTCTGTATTAAAAGCAGTCGAGGCTGGCAAGCCTTGCCCCTCCCTGGAGGAGTGTAAACCCTTGTCGCTGGCCCTACCCATGGACCACAAGGACTGGAAGGACATCCATCTTACCTTCTCAGTCGGGAAGTTGGAGGCTGATATTGCCGGACGTCAGTTCGGTGAGAACCTCCCTAAGCTGTCTGACTTTCTTTTGCGGAGAGAGCTCAAGACAAAAGAAAGACTGGCTGCCTCAATGTCTCTTCAGACCACTCTTGAGACGATGGCAAGTGACCCCAAGGTCCATGAAATGTTCATGGTAGTGGCCAAGATTCATCTGGCCACAGTGACGAAGGATCTTTACAGCTTCGTCAGGGCGAGGAGAGCTTATAGGGAGTTCGTGTTCACCTCGGATTTTCACGAAGCTTGCGAGCGTAGCTCTCAAACAATTACGCCTAAAGGGAATTCAGGTAGTAGCCTACCTGGACGACTGGCTGGTGTGGGCAGCATCCGAGACAGAATGCTTGCAAGCTTCCAGTCAAGTGATCCAGTTCCTAGAGTATCTAGGCTTTAAGATCAACAGAAAAAAGTCTCGACTTTCTCCATCTCAAAAGTTCCAGTGGCTGGGAATCCACTGGGACTTAATGTCACATCGTTTCTCCATCCCGGCGAAGAGAAGGAAGCAGATAGCGGGTTCTGTCAAGAGACTTCTAGATTCCGAAAGGATATCAAGACGCGAACAGGAGAGGGTACTGGGCTCTCTCCAGTTTGCTTCGGTGACAGACCCAGTGCTAAGAGCACAGCTAAAGGATGCAACCGGAGTTTGGAGAAGTTATGCATCAAACATGCGAAGAGATCTGAGAAGACCAGTTCCGCTTCGGCTACGCACTCTTCTCAGGCCTTGGTCCCAAGCCAGACATCTAAAGAAGTCGGTTCTTCTTCAGCCACCTCCCCCGTCGGTGACGATTCACTCAGATACCTCGAAGGAGGGACGGGGAGGTCACTCATCGGAAAAAAGTCCAGGGGACTTGGTCCAAGCTATTCAAGACCTTTCACATAAACTTTCTAGAAACTATGGCAGTGTTCCTTACCTTAAAGAAAGTCTCCCCGCGTCACTCGATCCACATAAGGTTGGTGATGGACAGCGAGGTAGTTGTGAGATGCTTGAATCGACAAGGATCGAGGTCACCACCTCTCAACCAGGTGATGTTGGCCATCTTCCGATTGGCGGAAAAGGAGAAGTGGTACCTGTCGGCAGTTCACCTTCAAGGAGTCCGCAATGTGACAGCGGATGCTCTATCCAGGTTCACACCGATAGAGTCAGAATGGTCCTTAGACGCAGGATCATTCTCCTTCATTCTGAACAAGTCCCAGAACTGCAGATAGACCTCTTTGCGACGAAAGACAACAAGAAGTTGCCCCTGTACGTGTCCCCGTACGAGGACCCCTTAGCGGAAGCAGTGGACGCGATGTCCCTTGACTGGAACAGATGGTCCAGGATTTAACTGTTCCCTCCTCACAACCTTCTGTTGAGGGTCCTCAACAACTGAGATCCTTCAAGGGGGTAGCGGCAATAGTGACCCACAAGTGGTCAAACAGCGTGTGGTTCCCCCTGGCATTGGAACTACGACTGAAGTTTCTACCGCTACCATATCCAGTTCTGACCCAGCGAGTCCAGAAGTCTTCTGTCTGCGCTTCATTACAGAAAACCCGGATCCTGCAGCTCATGATTTTCTCTCCCTAGCGATGAGAAAGCGTTTCGGGATTTCGGAAGTCAGCTTAGACTTCCTAGAGGAAAATAAGTGCAAATCTATTAGAAGGCAATAAAGTTCTGAAAGCCTACGCTAGGCTCAGACCTTCAGCACCTCCGAAGCCCATTTCATGGTCTTTAGACAAGGTTCTTCATTTCGCTTCTCTGTGGAGCAATGAGGAGGGTGCGTTAATGGATTTGACCCAAAAGTTATTTTCCTATTTCCACTCGCGTCCGGGGCCAGGGTTAGTGCCCTCTCGAGAGAGGAAGGTCGTGTTCAGTTCCCGGATGGGGGAGAACTGAACCTGTTTCCGGATCCTTTGTTTCTCACCAAGAATGAGTTACCCACCAACAGGTAGGGTCCCTGGAGAATCTGCCCTCTGAAAGGAGATGCATCTCTATGTCCAGTAGAATGCCTAAAGGTCTATCTTCATAGAACTTCAGACTTCTAGGGTGGTCAACTATTCAGGGGAGAAACATCAGGCTCAAATTTATCACTGAATCAACTCAGGGCGAAAATCGTATATTTTATTCGCAGAGCGGATCCTGACAGTACACCCGCAGGTCACGATCCAAGGAAAGATGCTTCATCCTTAAATTTCCTTAATTGTATGGATTTTGAATATCTCTGTTCATACACTGGCTGGAAGTCTTCCAGAGTGTTCTTTCGCCACTATGCGAAGCAAGTGGAGCAACTAAAGAGTTCTGTGGTAGCAGTGGGTTGCGTCGTTAACCCTGCTGTTTAACTCTGGTTTTAATTGGGACAATTAATTCCAGGGTGAGTGTGTAGTTACATTCTGTGCTACAAACTAAGTGAGGGCACTGAGGTGCCCACGTTGACTGTTCCACTTCCAAAAGTGAACCTAGCATAAGTGGGGACATGTGTGCCGAGCGTTTGTAACGCTAATGTAACTGATTAGTAATGCAGACTTTTCTGACCTTCATACCTCGGTATGTTAAAAATGGCACTAATGTTTTTCTTTCAGATAAACAAGTTTCTGTTTACTATCATACTTATGCTTAAAGATTTGGTTATCCTCTTCTTATATATATATATATATATATATATATATATATATATATATATATATATATATAATATATATATATATATATATATATATATATATATATATATATATATATATATATATATATATATATATATATATATATATACAGATATATATATATAGAATTGTTGTTAACCTGTCTGTTTATTGTCTATCAATAAACTTGTTCTTGAGAACCTTGCGTCTCCTTCACCTGTGTCAATTTATTGATATAATTGAGCATTCATTCTATGTATATTTATCTGGGATAATTCAAATAGATTGTTCCTGTATGCAAGCTATGTTGCATTGGTTTATGCTTTCCCTTATCAGGAGGACTTCGTCCCAGAAGGGGACGGTGGCGGTTTTACAAGATTCCTCCTATGCGGATATAAACCTTTGTCCAATACAAGTATTGTGCGGAGAACTGGTCAATATATCATATTGACGCAGTGGTTCTTTACAAACTATGCTTTACTTAATATAGGGTGAGACCACTATATTAGCTTGCCTGGTATTCATACATAGGTATATGTACTCTTTGAGACTTTTCCAGAGTCTAGTAGGACTCTTCCCTGTAGGGGGCAGGAAGCTCTAACATGGTTTATGGTTAGTTGAAAAGATGTATAACGGCAACATCTTAGGTTTCTAGGTCTAGTCGACCGGGAAAAATTACCTTCGGGGAGTACGGCACGTTCTGAGAATCCACAGATACAGGAATGCTCTGGTATACTTCCATCAGGACAACATGGCTTGAGCCCAAAAAACGGATTTTGAGCGGAGCGAAAAATCTATTTTTGGTTGAGATGGCCATGTCGTCCTGATGGACCCGCCCTTCCCTTTCTATGAAAGGGCTGTAGGACCCCTCCCTACAGACAGTATCTGTAGCACCTCGTGTACGCTACAAGGAATACAGATGGCGCCAGGATTGGCGCCAGGCACACTTACGAAACTGGAGAATAGGGAGCCTTGGGAGCGGCTCCCACTTTTTCTTTCCCGTTTTCGTTTCTGCCATTGACCCCTCGATACGTAATCTCTGTTTGGGGTGCAGATTGCCATGTGGCGTGTCAAGAATAAGTCCTCTGATATGTCGCGATATCCCTTTCATTAGGGATATTCGCTCCAGGAGTTAGAATTCTGCGTACCTTAAGGTAAATTCTCTGGGAATATCGCGGTAGTTGTAATATACCCTAGGAAGCTACCCTATAGGAACTTCCATCAGGACGACAAGGCCATCTCACCCAAAAATAGATTTTTCGCTTCGCTCAAAATCCGTTATATATATATATATATATATATATATATATTATATATATATATATATATAGTATATATATATATATATATATATATATATATATATAGTCTTTTTCTAATTTCTTAAGACACGTCATCAATCTGAATCGAAGAATAAAGCATATATCGAAAGTTTTCCTAATATCCTCAAGAATAGACTAGCTTAACCCCCTGTAATTACCATAAGAAGTCTCTCTCTCTCTCTCTCTCTCTCTCTCTGAAATTTATACAATCATATATGTATACAAACACACACACACACACACACACATATATATATATATATATGTATATATATATATATATATATATATATATATATATATATATATATGTGTGTGTGTGTGTGTGTGTGT
>NC_090739.1:111440920-111445920 GCF_036898095.1 Palaemon carinicauda | reverse complement strand
TAATCTATCACCTTATATGTCAAAAGTTTTCACTTTATTTTGGACTGGACCATTGAGAGGTCATAAAGCAGACGGAAGAAATTAAAAAATTATTTGCAAAACAGATAAGAAAATGTTTTCATTATCTAATACTGCTTGCTTCTGAAAGTGATAAACTGTAAGTGATCGCATAGATTTTCAAAAGGTTACTGATGAATGGAGGGGAATTAAAACTAGGAGAATAAAAATGTAAAACCCCACTCTAATTATGAAAAGTGTGTAGAAAACTATCTTTCTAAGGAATGCTCATATTCATTCATCACAGTGAACTTCACCATTTTCTAGGTCAATTTGGTCAAAATTACAAAGTTGGTCAAAATTATCTTTGCCAACCCCGCAGATGGTCCTCAGCCATTCCTGCCATTAAATATTCTCATCCATATCTTTTGCTACTTGAATATTTTCATATTTGCAATAATAATAATAATAATAATAATAATAATAATAATAATAATAATAAATAAAGGGAGATGAAACAAATTGAATGTAAACGGCAATTTCTAGAGAACTTTGTTTTTCATATTCGCAAAATAATATTTCAAGAAATACAAGCCAATGGAAATGTATAAACCTGAATTATTTTAAATTATGATAATTTTATGGATGGATATTATGCTTTATTTTATTAAACAATAATCACAATGTAAACAAGTAAGGCCTTATCCGAATAAGGCTTTCGTGGTTTAATCTTCCTTTAATAATTCATTTGTCGACATTGCACAGTAGACTGCATATGTATATATGTGTATATATTTATATATATATATATTATATATATATATATATATATATATATATATATATATATATATGCGAATTATTATTATTATTATTAATGATATTATTATTATTATTATTATTATTATTATTATTATTATTATTATTATTATTATTATTATTTTCTCTTGTAGTTGTTGGCATTGTCACCATTATTATTGGGAATGATTTTCAAAGTTAAGACATAACCCTTTAACAATAAAAACAATACCATTAATAGAATAAAAAAAAGAATATATGATTTATTCTAACAGTATCCAACCGAGACCTTTCTTTTCAAAGGTCGCCCCACCTGATATCGAACCTTAACAATATCGTATATACATATGCAGTAGACTGCATATGTATATATATATATATATATATATATATATATATATATATATATATAATATATATATATGTATGTATATATATATATATATATATATATATATATATATATATATATATATATATATATACATATATGCGAATAATTATTATTATTAATGATAATAATATTATTATTATTATTAGTATCATTATTATTATTATTATTATTGTTATCATTATTATTATTATTATTATTATTATTATTTTCTCTTGTAGTTGTTGGCATTGTCACCATTATTATTGGGAATGATTTTGAAAGTTAAGATATAACCCTTTAACAATAAAAACAATACCATTAATAGAATAAAAAAAAAAATTATGGATTTATCCTAACAGTATCCAACAGAGACCTTTGCTTTCAAAGGTCGCCCCACCTGATATTGAACCTTAACAATATCGTAAATCGATTTTATTCATAAAGACATTTCCCCATCAATCTTATCCGCATTATGGTCGCTGCTATGAAGCCTGGGAATTGAAGCATAAAGCAGCACTCTATGAGCTTCGACAGCTTCAGGCAACATTATGAGAATCACTGAAAGTCAAGCGAGAAATTACGAGCATTTTGGCTTAAACTCATTGGTCTTACGGTGTGCAAGAATTCAATGTCATGGAGGTTCTTTGGAGATTTAAGTACTTGTTTTCGTTGTTTTTTCTGTTCTAGGTCTTTTTAATGATATTTTTACTGTTGAAATAATAAGGGCAATTATAGTAGTAATGACGATATTAATGCTAATATTACTAATGTTAACAACAACAACAACAACAACAATAATAATAATAATAAAATAATAATAATAATAATAATAATAATAATAATAATAATAATAATAATAATCATTATAATAAAAAATTTAATAATAATAATAATAATAATAATAATAATAATAATAATAATAATAATAATAATAATAATAATAATAATAATAAAGTTATTGAGAAATATAAAGATCATTATAACCTTTTTCCATAGTATTTCTCCATATATATCATCCTTCAGCTTTTGAACATAGTTCTATTATGAAACATATCACTTTAATGTGATTGATAGATAAGTACAAAGACAATCCTTAGCCAACATTTTTATTTAATTCCTCACTACATTTTGGTAGATCGTGTTGAATTTGTTAACAATAATTTCCAAATACATCAAAGCCCTAAGAAGAATATTGGGAGTTGAATGGCAGGACAGGATTAGAAATGAAACTATAAGAGAGATTACTCGAGTGCCATATGTGGATGAGATCATGGTGAGGGGTAGATGGGGATAGTTTGGGCATGCTTTTTCCACTCCCCAAGAGAAATTAGGTCACCAAATTTTCAACTGGGCTCCACAAGGCACTAGAAAAGTTGGAAGACCTAGGCCTACATGACTTAGGACTATGAAGCGTGAAGTAGGAGATGATGAATCGATAAGTATTGAATAAAAAGCTCAAGATAGAGACAATTCGCGAAATCTAACCGAGGCCTTTTGCGTCAATAGACGTAAGAGGAAATGATGATGACGATGAAGATGATGGTGACATCAAATTATATTTTTTTAAAATTCAAAAGTAATAAATTGAAATTTTTGACAAAATGAATATAATTTTTCTAATAGTACCGTAACATGTTATACAGAACTCGAGTGAGACTTCAAAAATTGATTTTCGGTTTTTTAACAACATATTCCGATGAAATTACATTCCTATTGCGAGGTATTTTGTGCAGGAATTTAAAAATATGGTGCAAATCTGCGTTGGTAATTTGTATAATTTTTGGTACCCAATTCAATTTTATGTGCCGTTCATCCAATATCGCCTATGTCACCCCAGCTAGACAACCTAATGACACCCTCTCTCTCTCTCTCTCTCTCTCTCTCTCTCTCTCTCTCTCTCTCTCTCTCTCTCTCTCTCTGAGTCGTGCCAAATTTGAGATGAATGTGATAATTTGTAAGTTATCACTCCTAGGCATTTGCTGATGTGTCATTGAAGATAATATCTGCTATTTAGCCTAAAAGGGGACTAATATTAGATACTAAATTACTTTTCAGTAGCCCATATTTTTAACTTGAAGATTCATATAAGAACATCGTTTTATTAGTATTGATACCAGGCTCCTGCCATTGCATTTATTCTCTTCAGAGAGAGAGAGAGAGAGAGAGAGAGAGAGAGAGAGAGAGAGAGAGAGAGAGAGAGAGAGAGGCGGGGGATTATAGTGGATCCCACTAACAAAAGGAATTCATTAGCGAGAAAGGAAAACTTAATTCTCTCTCTCTCTCTCTCTCTCTCTCTCTCTCTCTCTCTCTCTCTCTCTCTCTCTCTCTCTCTCTCTCTCTCTCTCTCTCTCTCTCTCTCTCTCTTGTAAGATGAAAAATTATTGTACTAGATTAATCATATCAATATCAAGTTATCCAGTTTAATGTGAAATTCAATAAGAATCGACATGAAATAAGAAGACGTAAGGTTGAACTATATTTAGCATGGTTCCTTTTATAGTGTAATTATTATTATGGCGCATTTTATGGCCAAGGTAACTATTTCAAAAGCACAATAGCGATTACTGCTCTATTCATCAGTGATATGTATAATGTAAGTTCAATATTCATTACATGTCGTTAAAACGGCAGTAAATTTTCCACTTTCTTTCTTAATATATATTTAAATTTGTACGACGAATCTTTAAAACATTAGAACTTTAAAGATCATTGGAAAAAAAATGTGAAAAATACTGTAAATATAAGTTTTAAAGCTGGATAAAAACTCATACATTATCCATGATTGGATTATTAATCAATATATCCTTTAACCTTTCTTTCTTATAGATTAATGAACATTACGGTATATAGACACACAAACACAAAAAGATGTACACACGCATAAATACCCATACACACACACACATATATATATATATATATATATATATATATATATATATATATATATATATATATATATATATATATATGCATATATATATATATATATATATATATATATATATATATATATATATATATATGTATATATATATATATATATATATATATATATATATATATATATATATATATATATATATATATATATATATATATATATATATATATTATATATATATATATATACTTGTGTATATGAGAGAGAGAGAGGAGAGAGGAGAGAGAGAGAGAGAGAGAGAGAGAGAGAGAGAGAGAGAGAGAGAGAGAGAGAGAGAGCAATGCATGTAGAGAAAAAGTAGATCGCAAGATCTGTCACTCTACTTAATACATTCTAAAGAAAATTTACAAATATATTAAGACGATAACAAAGAAGATTCGGTTTTAATAAAAACTACTAACGTCTAGGAGATGAATAATGTTTTTATGCAAATCTTTGCCGAGCAGCCATCCAGGAAATAGCGGGGAATTTTCAAGTCTAATTTCGAACACCTTGCGCACAATGGGGTCAACAAAATGAAGGCATAGACTGAAAATAATATATTTTTTTAGATCTAAAAAGGTAATTGGATATATTATCAGTATCATTGTAGATTTTAATAGATTTCATATGTTAATTATATCACTTCATGGTATTATAAACCAACTTAATATTACTTCTCATTAATTATTATATATAATTCCATGTGTATCTATTAAAAAATATTTTCTGTACCAGGAAAAGATGTCCTTCTGTCTTGCTTGTTTCTGCATGCAGAAGAAAATATATCTTCCTCGACAGTCTCATATCTGACCTTACACAAAAGGTTCTTTCCAAGTCCCCTTCTTTCCCCTTTTCAGAGCAAACTTGATTTTCACGTCTCGATGAGTTTCGCTTTTTCTCTCTCCC
>NC_090739.1:111434511-111440420 GCF_036898095.1 Palaemon carinicauda | reverse complement strand
TCTTGGGGTCGGGAGATTCAATATCTTCGGGGTGGTGGAGAGTTTGTATTTCTCAGAAAACACTGGAAAGTTTACGTCACGCGATGGGAGAGACCTTATGTAAAGTTGTTCTTACTTCTGTTTGCCCTTACTGATACCAAAGGATGGTATATGCTTTCATTTGAAGAGCCATTAAACAAAAGTGTCTATGCTTAGGAAATAAAACACCAATATAAGCATTTGAGCAGGAGTGACTGCAGAGCCATTAAGCAAGTGACCATATTTGATAAAGAAAATAATCTAAAATATAAGCCCTTGAAAAGGAGGTATAGCATTTGAAAAAAAAATCGTAAATTTGCTTTGCTCTCATATCTATGTAATGTAACTTAAAATATTTTCTTTGTGTCCTGAGCTGGTGAGGAGGAGGAATAAATGGAAAAAGTTAACACGAGCAGCCATCCCTGCTATACAAGGGGACTAATAAAGTCGAAGAAAAAAAAAAGAGAATTTGCCAGAAAATTCATTAAATAACACTTATTATAAAGATGAATTATTCATTTGAAATAAAATACGGAAAAATAGATAGGAGCAAAATGATTATAAAAACTATTGAGCAAAAATATTAATGCAGAAAGAGTATGATACAGAAAATCTTAATTGAAAAACATAGAAACTTCTCACAGAAAAAAATAGTAAGATATAGAAATTACCCAAAAGAAAAGCTTATAGGATTTATATTATGAAAAAGTTATGACCCAGTATACTAATCCCCCTTACCAGAAGCTGGCTGTAAAGATGAATCCCTTCGAAGCACTTTCACGATTTGTGGATCTCGCTCGAAGAGAAAGATTTCTGTAGATCTTCAAAACTTTTAACTACTTTCACAGTAAGGATATAATAAAAAAAAGAAAGAAAGAGAGAGAGAGAGAGAGAGAGAGAGAGAGAGAGAGAGAGAGAGAGAGAGTAAACCGCATCTTTCTTTGCAGTAATGGAGGGAGCAGCATGAAGTAAAATGTTATATAAAGTATTCCTTTCTACCAAAACCACCTTCATCACATCATGTTTTTAATCCTTCTCTATTCTTTCTCCTACTTCTCTTTCTTTTCCCTCTTCTCCTGAAAGGACATTAAAGCATATTGGTCTGATATTCCCCATAGTAATCAATCCGAGTCTACACCAACTCGTCATATGATACTCGAACAATATGCACCAAATTTTGTGAAGTTTTGGTCATCTATCTAAATTATGTAATTAAAACTGAGAGGCGCTTCCCACTTGTCTGCTGTTAGTCTTAGATTAGCTCGATTTATTTTCATATTTTAAACTTTACAAGAAAAGACAACTGAGAAAAAGGCTGGAAACTGAATAGAAACGCTTCCCTTAGGATAAGAAATATTGACGTATCCCTGCTGCGGTAAAGAGGATTATCCTGTTATTGTGTGGGCGGTTTTATCTATTATAAATATATACTATTTGATGTATTGGATAATGATGCTGTTTTGTTTCTACGGCATGGGTATATATCTATAAGAATATATATATATATATATATATATATATATATATACACACACATATATATATGCACTTAGTCTGTTGTATCTTGAAAAATAATTCCCAATACCAGCTACTTTGACAAAACCTTCACAGATGGCGCACCAGTCGCGTTTCGAAGCAGCTTATTGCCCTAAATTTCTGTTCACACATATAGAGCGCTTATACTGCTTCATCTCTCTCCCAAATATCATCCTCCATTTTAACCTGCTTTACTGCTCACTCAACATATCTTGAAATGGCTCATCTTTACACTTCTTATACTACCAATAGCTCGGAAATCGAACATTACTTGAGCTTCCACTTTTTTTTTTTTTATTCGTAGGCAGCATACGTACAGCATTTACCTAGCGGAAGTTAAGATAAAAGGGGTTCCTTTATTGGAAGATTGGCTTTTCACGATACAAGTTTCATTTCCATCGTTTGCATACATCGTTATATACTCTTCAAAATTTGGGGAATTTTACTATCGTTCATGCCGTAATCTCTCTCTCTCTCTCTCTCTCTCTCTCTCTCTCTCTCTCATACGCACACAAACACACACATGCATACATACATACATACATACATACATACATACACATATATATATATATATATATATATATATAATATGCATATATAAATGTATTTGTGCATTTACATGTATAGGTTTCAGCATGTATGTTGAGGCTGCTAGCCCCACATTTATCCCTTTTACTCCCTATCTTCCTTTCATCCTAAAACATACGAAAAAATAATGGAGAGAGAGAGAGACTTATACAACTTTCATGACTAATTTAAACGGGAGAAAGAAATCTTACACCTCTAAAGAATTTGTATTGAGTTCTAACTTTGATATAGGATTGCGACATGTAAAGGGAATAGAGTATTTCCTAGATTCCATTCTTATTCACTTCATAAAAAAGGAGACTTTTGAGGAAGGCAGGGAGTCTCGAGTTGTCATTGTTAAGGATTCTTTTTACGACTTTACGTAATCTCTTTCATACGTCATAGGATTTGTTGACAGCTCTGAATGCTCTTTAAGCGTGGTGTTTAAAAAAAGAGAGAGAGAGAGAGAGAGAGAGAGAGAGAGAGAGAGAGAGAGGGAGAGAGAGATAAAAAGAATATGTCTCGTTTACAATAAAGAGTAAATCTCTGGCTATATATATATATATATATATATATATATACTAATATATAAATACAGTATATATTTTTTCCTGTTACGTCCAGCTTTCCCAGTCCTCGGGTTGGGGGGACAAGGGTAATCATACCCTGGTGAAAGTTGGGTGCGTATGCTTGTGCACACACATCTATCAAAATATTTATCCGTCATTTTTAGCAGGTAGAGTACACTAATTTACTGATAATATTGGAAGTTTTCACTCAATCTATGATCTTTATTATGGAAGCAATGATTTTTTTAACTTCTTAGAACATTATATATTATATTCATTTATATGTATATATACTCACACACACACACACACACACACACACATATATATATATATATATATATGTGTGTGTATATATATATATATATGTGTGTGTGTGTGTGTGTGTATATAGCCTATACGTGTGATTGTGATATACAGTATATGTGTGTATATATATATATATATATATGTGTGTGTGTGTGTGTGTGTATATATATATAAATATATATATATATATATATATATGTATATATATATGTATACACACACACGCACATATATATATATATATATATATATGTATATATGTATATATATACAATGTGTGTATATATATAGGTGGATAGATAGATAGATAAATATGTAGATGTAGATATATATCCCCAAATAAACCAATTATATAAACACAATAATATTCTGAAAAAGATATACACGAATAAAAACGTCGTTGTTTATTTTACGCATTGTAGAGAAACATTTTGTCTAACCTTCAGATTTCGTAGATTTATTGCTGCTATGGAGCAATTTGAATTCTCCGAAGTACACTAAAAGACGCAGTGCGAACGCCTTTGCATTTTATAATCGCTAAAACCTGTCATAGTTTTATGTTCAGTAAATATTTCATTTTGAAATTACACCTCATAAAACTATATGGCCTCTATTTTGAAAGTCATTGCAATGAAAAATGTTCATTGTTTTAGAGTATGTTTCTGTAGTTTCACATTACCAAAGCAGAATCAACATCTTTTTAAATCTCGCGATTATATGTCGTGAAGAAATATAGAACTGTCAGGGGTATATTCGAAAAATTGCATACCATTTTCTAAATTATATGTTTATTTTTTTCCTTGACTTTAAAAAACAAATAAAAAAAAAAAGGATGTACAGTGATCAATATTTTCTTAATACTACTTAAACACGACATTTATATCAATCTAGAATTTTGATGTGCTTGAGAACTAGGAAATGTATAGAACAAAAGATCTATTATGAATAAATATCTTAGAAAGTCATTAATTCTTTAGTCAAAAGAGATATTTTCTTGTCTTGTATAAAAGAGAAAATTTCTAGTGTCATGAATGCTTTAATTCATTCATTCCCAAACACCGAGAGCCATTAGAGAGAGAGACACTTTTGAGAAAGGCAGACGATTCTTTAAAGAGAATCTCTTTTCCCACTAAAGAGTTGAAGACATTCCACAAAAACCACTGGAGGATTTGGAAACAACATTTGACTTTCGCAAAAGAAATGAGAGAATCTGTTAGGGAGTGATAAAAGGTGTAAAACGAAAGAAGGACATGAAGAGGAGGAACAGTCGCAAACGAATAAATTTTGAGGGAAGAGACTATTGAATGGATTGGGAATCGGGGGAAAGGAAGCAAACGGTTAAGTTTCATTTGAAGGGGGTCTGTGTTGACATAAAACAGTACTTAATAATAATAATAATAATAATAATAATAATAATAATAATAATAATAATAATAATACCAACCGGTACAACAATAAAATAAAGAATATCAATAAGAATAGTAATAGTAATAATAAAGATAACGATATGTTTTGTCATTGAATCTTAAAAGATGGTACAACGCTAAACCACATATATAAAAAAAGAAAAAAAAAATCCTCTTTGAGAAGTCACCAGATGATTAACTGCCAAATGTTTGTGAAAGAATAATCGTGATATGTGTTCCCTTTTTCCCCTTCCAGGGATGGATTTATTTAAAAGTTCCAGAAATAGAACATTCATTGTGTGAATATTTTTCCGTGCAATACTTTTGTGAACACAGTTCTTTAATACTTTCATCTTTATCATTTCAAGTGCCAGTTTCTCTATTTGATTTTTGTATGCTAGGTTTTTGTTAAAAGTTCTCTCTCTCTCTCTCTCTCTCTCTCTCTCTCTCTCTCTCTCTCTCTCTCTGTACTTCCAGGAACTGATAAATATTTAATGTTTTCTGAAAATCATACCATATTTTATCTGATAGGGTTTACTTTTATGTGAAGTTTGATATGTACAAATTCATAGATGAAAGAAATTGTGTGCAATTGATGGATAAAATATTTATCTGAAAAATGCTTTTCATGAACAAATAAAATTGCAAATAATTCAGATAAACAATTGCAGATACTTTCAATTAACATTTTACATACATACAGACTTGTTCCAGAGCTTCCTACCAAAATAAATAAAGATAAGATTACCATGTACATTTCAGATTATGACGTAGCGCTATAAAAAGAAAATATGCTATTTATCTAGAAAAGTATCTAGGGGATGAGATACTACTGAAGCTATATGGATCAAAAAGTTTCATCTTCCCAGATGAGAGAAAACTAATGCAGCATATCCACTGGACTATTTCATTTCGGAGCTTTTGTAGTTTGTTGGAACAGATCAGGTTTAAAATCTCAAAATTCATGACTGAAAAACCTTATTCGAGAAGGACACAAACACAAAAACACCACCTAACCTAAGGTTCCCCACCTTAGCCTATGAGCTGTATCCATACCTACTTACCTACCAGGAGGTAGGTAAGACCTTGTGTATGCTACCAAACTAGCTTCACTCTTGGTAAGATAACACTTAAATTGAAAATCTAGTTTTGCATTATCGTATTTCAGACCAAGGTGAACAACTTAAACAACTTTCCAAAAATAAAATCTATTTGAAAATTAATAAGAAAGCTTACGCCTGCCCCAACGAACTACTTTCACCCTTGCATTTGTTTGCATATATAATCTAAATGGACAAAGTTATGAATATCGATAAGGGAAAGCATATTTATTAGAATTTTCATTACCTTTGACTTACCTCATAACGTAAAAACGGTATCGATCAGTTACAAAATATCACTAATATCCAGTGCTTGAGAAAAAATATAATGAATACAATCTAAATGTAAAACCAGGTTACAATAGCCAAACAAAAACGAAAATATAAAAAAAAAAAAAAAA
>NC_090739.1:111409511-111432011 GCF_036898095.1 Palaemon carinicauda | reverse complement strand
GATAAAAAAAGTGGTTTTCATTGATAATAATTTTTCAAACAATTATATAATTTTGTCAAGAAACCTATCGCACACACTCAATACACACAAACACACACACCCACACACACACACACACACACACATATATATATATATATATATATATGTGTGTGTGTGTGTATATATATATATATATATATATATGTGTGTGTGTGTGTGTGTGTGTGTCTTTTCGGTCACATTAGCTCTCCCCGTTCAACAGTTAGTGGGGAGAGGATTAGCCCGGAGGTGCGTAACCATGCGTGTGCTTATCCATATACAGTATGCCATATTTTTTTACGGGTCGCGTACACTAGTAAGATTTGATATAGAAAGAATAGAACTCAACTCCTGGTAATGATCAAATATAATTTAAGATGTTTTCTGAAGCGTTATCTATTTGGCGTTGATTGTGACTTCCGGTTCAAAACGCAATTACACGATTAATTTTTTCCTTCATCTGCAGAAAACAAAGCTGCAATAAAAAAATTAATTCGAGGCCGTTAACAATGCACTGTTAAATTGATGTTAGTCTCTAACGAACAATTTATTTTCTGTTGACATTTTCGCTTCCATATTTTTACCGTCGTTGAATTTTAATGTTAGGAAAACAGGTTAACATATTACTAACAAAGTTATCTCGTTAGTTAATTGAACCGTTTTAGAACAAACTACATGTAGTTTGGGCTAGTCTGTCCTTGACGGATGGCAAGTCGGTGTTTGACCAATTATTCTCTTGTTTACCTTATAGGGTCAAATGTTTGTCTAGTTTGTGTTGGCAAAAATGGAGACCTTTCCATGTATCCTCTCTAGTTTAGTACATAAACTGTCATCTGTCCTGAATCCTTTAACCATATTTAATTGGTCAAAAATCGTCTATTGCAGTTGAAACTTCAATATACAATATCCATATTGTAACATTCTACCTAATTCTTGATTATCCCTCTCATTTCTGTCATATAGTTTTAGAATTTTTCAAGTATCCTGAATCATGTCTTCTACGTGTGGTATCCATTGTATATGATTCCCTGCAAAATAAAGGAAATTAATTGAAATTTCTAAATAAAGATTTAGATTGGCAAACACTTGCCAAAAACAACTCTCCCACGCACAAATATTTACAGAAAGAGAGAGAGAGAGAGAGAGAGAGAGAGAGAGAGAGAGAGAGAGGGGGGGGGGGGACTGAAACACTTGCCAAAAACAACTCTCCCACGCACAAATATTTACAGAGAGAGAGAGAGAGAGAGAGAGAGAGAGAGAGAGAGAGGGGGGGGGGGGACTGAAACACTTGCCAAAAACAACTCTCCCACGCACAAATATTTACAGAGAGAGAGAGAGAGAGAGAGAGAGAGAGAGAGAGAGAGAGAGGGAGGGGGGGACTGAAACACTTGCCAAAAACAACTCTCCCACGCACAAATATTTACAGAGAGAGAGAGAGAGAGAGAGAGAGAGAGAGAGAGAGAGAGAGAAAGGACTGAAATTGAATATGAGTAAAACGAACATAATGTAAAAATGCCGAGAGACAACAAATAAGGATTATTAACGAAAATCTAGAGATTGTTAATTAATGTACATAGTTAGGGCAGACAGTGTTTCCCCAGGACACAAGACCGAAATTAGAAGAATGATACGCATAGGCTAGTGAGCTTTTGGTAAAGAAAATGAGATTATGAAAATAATGTGCCACTCTCTCTAAAAAGAAATGCAATTAATTAGATGGTCCTATCAGTATCAACTTACGCATCAAAAACTTGGAGCATTACTATAGCCTTAAAACATATGTTAGTTACAACTCAAAGGGCTATGGATAGAATGATGAAGGGAATTTCAAAGAGAGAAAAATGCAATATGGATACGAGAGCAAACTAAAGTACAGGATACTCTAATAACATGTAAAATAAAAGAAATGGATATGGCCAGGACATATAAAGCGAATGACAGATAAGAGATAGACATTAGGAATAATAAAAATGGGCCCCTAAAGAGCACAAAAGAAGCAGGAAAAGGAAAAGAAGATGATAGATTGATGAACTAAGAAAGTTAGCGGGTGTGGACTGGCATAGAAAGACCAAATACAGACACAAGAGGAATATATATATATATATATATATATATATAATATATATATGATAGAGACCCCTAAGACGCATATAACAAACCTTTGGATTCTAGTTTGAGAAGCCATTAGCCAAAAGAGACCTGAAAACAAAAAAAAACTAGAGGAGCACTCAGTAGAGCGCAAGCTTCCGCCGCGACGACTTATATCTCGACCTTTTGCTCGACCTTGCCCTTGAACTTGACCTATGACTTTACCATGTATTAATTGGCGGAAATTTTCATACAATCAAGTATGACCCAAGTTTAAATTCTGTGACAACGATGTCCAAAATTATAGCTGATTTTGGACATTCTGCTTAACCGTGACCTTGACCTTTGATCTTAACCTTCCAAAATTTAATAATTTCTAACTTTTTACATGACTGTTAATCCCTGCAAGTTTCATTATTCTACGTTTAAAATTGTGGCCAGGAAGCTGTTCACAAACAAAAACACACACGCGCACACACACATACAAACAGGGAGTAAAATATAACCTTTCAACTTCGTTGGCGGAGGTAAAAATATAGGGAATCCAACTATAACAGCCTCTTTTGTCATATGGTTTGAGCTGTGACGGGCCAAACCTGAATGTGACATATGAAGGACTAATGGGAATGTGATGGGTTTTACATTCCATTCTAAGCAACTTGATGATTTAAGTTAATCTCTCAAACTGTTTAATTACAGATGAGACACCGCTGTCGCAGAAGGAAATGGAGCCGCTCTGCTTATAAAAGGATCTGTCACAAAGGATTCATAACCATCAACGTGCTTGGACGAATTCTAAATTTTGATTATCTTAAATAAAAACAGTATTTTGGAGTTTTGCATGTAACAAATTTACTGGAAAAACTCAAGATTTTTCATATATATATATAATATATATATATATATATATATACATATATATATATATATATATATATATTTGCTAATTAATGTAGGACAATCAACCTAGTTCATGGTGTTACAAAATAGAATTCCCAAATATATACTTTTTTCATAATTAAACATTAAAAAGGCAACAACTGTTGCTTAGAATGTTTGCAACTATTACCAAATAATATATGGGCTACTGTTAATAAAACATCTGAGAAAATTCAATAGATTTCTCACTTCAATGAACTTAAACTTTTAAAAATGGACCAAAAGAAGAGACTCATTACTACAGAATTGGAACCCATTTTCTTGTATCGGATCTGGATCAGGAAAAGACTTCAGGCAATTGCAACCTGTTTTTTATTTGTAGGAACTCGTTCAATGTACTGGTGTTCACATGAACAGTGAAATTATACTACAAATTGTTAGGACTTGTGTCGGAGTCAATAAAACGGAAAATACCAGAGGTCTACGTCACAAGAGGGTCTTCAATATCTACGGAGAAATACTTGGGACTATCGAGTTCCTCCAACGAAAGCTTCCTGGAGTCTGAAAAGGTTATGCCTTTTGCAAACACACACTCCTCTCGGAGTACATCCACACAAACGTACACAAGCAAACATACACAAACATGTACATATATACACACAGGTTGTCTGAGTAGAGATCTGAGAGTGATTTGAGCCTTCTGGAAGCGTTGTGAACGTTGTATGATCTGTGCATTGAGAGCAATTGGTGGTATGGTCAGTGAATTTAGTCTTCTATTAGCGTTGTAAACACACACACACACACACACACACACACACACACATATATATATATATATATATGCGTGTGTGTGTATTTTCGTATGCGTAAAAATGTGCAGAACTGGGAACGAAAACAAAAGTTTTTTTAAGAATTCTGGGAAGGAGAAAATATGGGTAATATTTCTGAAGATGAATAAAAGCTTTGGCGGCCAACCTTTGTGCGTGCATTGTTGACCGCCAGGGGAGACCAGAGCGATATATTAAAATTATGCTAGACTTTGCTTGTCTCTCAGATGGTGTCATCTAAAGAATTTCATAAATTTCTTTCGTAAAAAAAAAGAATAAGAGGATTCTTATAAGCTTCTTATATATTACTATCCTGAGAGAGAGAGAGAGAGAGAGAGAGAGAGAGAGAGAGAGAGAGAGAGAGAATATTCTTTTTTTTAGTAGAAAAAAGTCGTTTAATTGAAGGCCTTCGAACAAATGAGAAATAGGTTTTCCATGATATATGACAAAGCTACTGTCACATGTTTTCCTTTAAAGTTCCTTAAACCCACGGCTTTTGAGGCCTTTCATGAAATATGTGAAGCGTTATTATTCCAATACTGTTATGCTATGGAGTCTCCTCAAGCTGTCATTTGGATTTTTTTAAGGACGTGGACTTCATGGGTCAGAAAACAGTCTCTTATATTGAGAGTATCAGCTCTAAAGAAAATAATTAATAACCATCTCTGTGGTACCTGGGAAATAAACCAAAGGGGAACTATAATATTTTTTTATACTCGAAATAAAAGAATTTTGGCGTCTTAAAGCAGTAAATTTAGCATTCCAAAAGTTCGGTATTTGTTATAAGAGTTGTTTGTTAATGTTGTCATGCACATTTGAACTGATAGCTTAAAATATAATAGTTATCATATCGAAAAGATTACCCTTTACGACAATAAAGATACACAAAAAGTTATTGCAGAAATTGGTAGATATAATTGTGTAAAAATTGGAGACTCTCATTTATCATATGAACCCTTAAACAGAGGGGTACCCCAGGGGAGTATACTTGGCCCAATCTTATTCTGCATCTATACTATTGGTCTATCGAAAATGCTACAAAGGCATGGCGTGAAGTTTAAACTATTTGCAGATGACACACAATTTTACTTCTCCATAAATTATATGCATGACACTACTGAAACTCTAAACCGAATCCTTGATAGTGTTAGAGAATGGATGACATTTAAACAACTAAAATTAAATGAAAACAAAACTGAATTCATGGTGGTGGGCAAGAGAAACAGCGTGAGAAACTTAGGTGATATTCAAATGTACATAAATAATGACTCGGTGCCGATATCTAGTAAAGTTCGAGATCAATGTGTATTTCTTGACTTTAATCTGTCTCTAAATGCCCAAATAAATAATGTAATAAAAAGTGCTGGTTATCATCTAAGAAATATTGCGTTTATTTCTAAAAAGGTACCAGGACGAAAATTCTGTAAAGAAACTTGTGATAAACTGTGTTAATACCAGGATTGACTACTGCAACTCTAACTACTACAATTTACCAAAAGTGCAACTTAAAAAATTACAAAACATAATAAAAAGAGGAGCAAGACTGATAAAGGGTGTCCCACCTAGAGAAAGGATCACCCCTTTACTAATCGATTTACACTGGCTGCCGATTAAATCGAGAATTGAATTTAGAATATGTACAACAACCCACCAAGTTGTCGGAACCGGGCGTCCAAAATACTTTAGAGAATTGCTTCATATTGCGCAGCCAACAAATCCTGTCGACACGAGAATAGTTACAGATGGCTTCAAACTGTTGGAACCTAGATTTATGTCTACTTTAGGCTCCAGAGCCTTTGAATATGCGGCCCCGAGACTATATAATAAGCTCCCACGAAACATTCGAATGATTGAAGACATTAAGGCTTTCAAGAGGAAACTGAAGACTTTCTTATTTCATGAGTCTTTTGACAGTGACAATTTAACAGTAAATGAACAGTACGCGATATGAAACGTTAAATACTCTGAACGAACAAGGTAAAACAACAGTGGAGGTCCTGTAGTGAGTGGGGTTCCCCTTCTGTATGGGACCGGAAAATCAGCTATCAAAGTAAAGTAAGTAAAGACCAAGAATAATACACATACGGTCTTGTAAACATAGAATAATTATATATATTCAAATAAAGGTAGAATTGTGTGCAAATAACACAAGCTTTTATCGTTTACAAAGATCCAACCAGTAAAAATATAATAGCGTCGATTATAGCTTTCCTTAAGTGCTATTACGTTAATTGTAGTCTATAGCATCACTCCACCGAAAAGTGACCTTACTTGAATGGTGACCCGCAATCTAATGGGAGACCTAAAAGCTTAATTACATTTCTCGTCAAATAAATGGTTATAGGGAACACAGAGGGTCGCTGACGGAGAAAAAAATCATAAAAACCCATCAACATTTTTCTATCTCTCTCTCTCTCTCTCTCTCTCTCTCTCTCTCTCTCTCTCGTGATTTCTTCTGTCAAACACACACACACACACACACACACATATATATATATATATATATACACACACACAATATATATATATATATATATACGTTTGTGTGTGTTTATATACAATATATTGTACATATAAACCTATATATATATATATATATATGTATATATATATATATATATATATATAAACATATACACACACACACACATATATGTATATATATATATATATATATATGTATATAAATACATACATACACAAGCACATATATATATACATATATATATATGTGAGTGTATATATATAATATATATATATATATATATATATATGTATGTATGTGTGTGTGTGTATACTGTATAAAGTTTTTCATTATCTCTTTTCTCTTTCTTTCTTTCTTTCTTTCCAATCTACAACCAGCCATTGCCTGGAAATGAATATTGAAAAAGCCTGGAACAGGTGGAACTGGGAAAGATTTCATTCCACTTTAATTTCGTGGGAATTGGGGTTTAGTGCGAGGCCCGTTTACTTCAGAACATATTCACTCACAAGAAACCCTCAACAAGAATCCAAAGACTTTCTAAAGGGGAAAGAAGTTTTTAATTGATTTCGAAATCGCTCGTTATTTATGCATCAAAACATTTTTTTATCCATTTTTACTTTTTTACTGCGATATAGGATTGCATCAATTAGATGAGAACTCTTGAAAAGTTTGCTTGATTTTTTTTTTTTTTTTTTTTTGGTAAATGGTTTTATGAAACTATAAAGAGTTTGTCTTAGAAATCGCAAAATTGAATAGAGTACATGAATGCAAAATTTATGTCCCCCTGCAGAGTTGAAAACTAACAAATTGATTGACAACCTTTTCTTTATGTGGGCAGTTTAACGACATGAATAGACATGAATGTCTTTCAGTTAATAAAAAAGAACATGGTACAAAATAATATAATATATATATATATATATATATATATATATATATATATTAGATAGATAGATAGATAGATAGATAGATAGATAGATATATGTTTGTGTGTCTATGAGTACGTACTTTACGCATACTGAAAATTACGCATCACAAAAATTATACAATATGGCATCGATAAGACCGCCATCTAGGCTGGATCGTAGCAAATAGAAATAACATATCAGGCAGATGCGCTCCGATTATCCTGAATCCCTTGGCATTTACATTTAATGCAAGAGCATTTTTCTTGTGTCAGTGCCAAAAATATTGTGGTCGTAACAACTGATAGGAAGATACGCGGCAGGAATGGCCATTATACTCACTCCAAATTCTTTCGAGTGTTGCACTAATGTTTGTGATCGCTCAGCCACAGGAAATACCAGCGTGTTCTTCTATCTTTCCAACGAAATTCAACATTAAGGAAAAGAAAAGCGTGCAAGAAACAGAGGACCAATTCTTGCATCGATAATACCAATAAAGAGAGAGAGAGAGAGAGAGAGAGAGAGAGAGAGAGAGAGAGAGAGAGAGAGAAGGAGTATTAAGGTTTACGAGGTTACTCTTTCGGTGTTGGATAAGACAGTGAAACATCCACATCTGTTTACACATAGATCCAACTGAAGGAGATGGGTTGAGCTTAAGAATAACAGCAGTAAATCAAAAGCTTTTATGGTATGAGGTTATTAATCCTATGATCTTCACGTATTTGGTTTGAACAGCATCCTTTAGGCAAAATCCCAAGTACATTGCTCAAGCAACATGTTGTTAAAGTTACAATAAGATGATAGAAAAACACCCTTTTCACTGCTCTTCAAAAAATCGTTTTCTTATTTTCTTAATGATGATTAATTCTTACAATCGCCATACCATACGCACACACAAGCACACACACACGCACACACACACCCACCCACACACACATACATACATACATAAATACATATATATATATATATATATATATACAAATACATACTGTGTGTATATATATATATATATATATATATATATATATATATATATATATAAAATGTATATATATATATATACTGAATTAACTATGGAGAGGGCAAAAACATTAATTGTAAGGTGGTTAATATTCTATATATCTTTCAAATCTCGTCGTAAATAATCAGAATTATTTTCACTTGTATTCCAAATTAACGAGGATTATAAGTACTTGGGTTGATAAAGAGCAGCTGTCTAATCTAATAACTTCTTAAAAATGTTATATAAAAATCTTTGTAATCTTCATGTTCTGTTTTATGCAGTTTACTAAAAATAAATATTAACATAAATGTAAATTATGAAGCAATCAAGTATTTCATTTCCTTAGGAAACATAAATTTAATTGATATTGTACTGAAAAAGATTTATTTCCTCTAAAACTATGAAAGAGTGCCGTATGTGGATGAGATCATGATGAGGGGTAGATGGAGATGGGTTGGACATGTTCTTCGCACTCCCGAAGAGAGTTAGCTCACCAAACGTTTAGGTGGGCTCCTCAATGCACAAGAAGGGTTGGAACATGGCTGAGGACTAACAAGCATAGAGTAGGAGATGACGAATGGAGAAGTGTTGAACTGAAAGCTTCTTAAGATAGAGACGACTGGCGAAATCTAACCGAGGCCCTTTGCGGCAATAGACGTATGAGGAGATGACGATGAATAGAGGTTACAATTTTACGCCAATGCACAATCAAAATTACATACACTCACCCGTGGAAGATGTATTTCATAAATGAAATAAATGGTTTGCTCATGGGAATTCTCTTTGTAAATTGGCATCGTAACTATTTCATTTATATAGTGAATGTATTCTCAGTTGGAATTTTGTTGCTCGGGGAAGGCTTTACGTTTGTTTCATTCAACAGAAAGTGATATAGATTGTATCGAAGTTGTCATACCGTTTATTGGGCATGAAAAGCAAAGAGAATAATCAGTAGGGAATTTAAGTAAGGAACTTTAATATCCTTAGTTTTTTTTTATTTCTATTTATAATACATTATAAGATTATAAATATATACTGGTGCGTTGAATGAGCATAGGGCACTAGTCAAAATATTGCCTCAACAATAAATTAAAAGGGTTCAATTGAATGCAAAATAGAATGTGTACTAATTTTTTCATATTATAATTATTAATCTACCATAACTTACATATAGCTGAATATGACTTTAATCTCTAATGAGCATATAAGATTAGGTGAAACATAGTCTCAAAACAAGAGGTTGTTGTAGCCTGAATGGTAACGTCTCTGCCTGGTATTTGCCAGTCGGGGGATCGAGTCCCGCTCAGACTCGTTAGTGCCTTTATCGTCTTCAACCTTACCATCCTTGTGAGAAAGGTTGGGGGGTTTGGGGAGCCTATAGGTCTATCTGCTGAGTCATCAGCAGCCATTGCCTGGCCGTCCCTGGTCATAGCTTGGGTGGAGAGGGGGCTTGGGCGCTGATCATAGAATAGATGGTCAGTCTCTAGGGCATTGTGCTGCTTGCTAAGGCAATGTCATTGGCCCTTGCCTCTCCATTCATTAGCGACCTTTAAACCTTTAAGAGGGAAGTATTTATATTGACATAGCATATTCAATTAAGATAGTCCCATACAATAATGAATAAACTAGTTTACCTTCAACGCAATTTTAATTCAATTAACAAAAATCTCTAGAAAATCCCAAAGGAAATGAAACAGTTGGCAAGAGATAGAAAGGAAATAAGGGACAGGGAAATCAAAATAAGAATAAAGAGATACAAAGAATTTTTTAAGGCTTTATTGTTTTAGTAAGTAGCATGTAGTAATAGGCTGATAAATTGCAGTAAGATGCAGAGCGAAATAAATTGAATACCGTCTACTAAACTCTTTGACTTGAGACATAAAGGAGGTAAGCAAATCGAAATAAAGATTATCTTAAATATTTATGAAGTCTTTTAGTTAACAAAAAGAATTAATTTGGCTGATTTTAATAGGGCAGACGGAAACAACTCCAAAATGCCGTCTATTGTAACGTTTTCAACATAAGACACGCAGGAATAAAATAAATGTAAAGGGAAATTCCAAACTCGAACACATTGTCAAAGAAAAATATATAAATGATCTTGTGACGTAGCAAAAATGTAGATGAATGAAAAATCCTCAACTCAAGAACAAATTTAGATAAACAAAGAAGAATTTTATTCAGTAATATCTAAGGCATACAATATATTGGAAACCACTAAAATTAATAGATTATGAATATGGGATAAAAGTAATGTGAATTTAGATATATCTTAAATAGCCGAATTAAACGGAGTGTATTTCATATTCCATTAAAACAGTATTATTTCAGGAAAACTAATTTCCCGTGAACAAACGATCCTTTTTTTTATATTATCAACAAATTCATAATGTTGGTGGTCAAATGAAATTTTTTTATGTCTTTATATAATAAAGAACTCTCCGTTTATTTCATATAACTTACAGTTGAATAATCTACTATCTTTTAAACTAAACTAAATATATAATAACTATCAAATAGGCCTTTTTTTTATCTGAACAAACATATTAATGTTACCAGGGACCAATTTTATCTTTTAAATATGAATTGTTGTTTATCTGATAGACAAAGATAAACTCACGAATGATAAAAGTTAGTTGTTTGGTGTAAAACTTTAGGATACAAAACAGATTTTGCCAAATGATATAGTGAGCAAGAACTTGAGAAGCTACAGTTTACTTTATCACGGGCTTCTTTGACTGAAAAATTAAATATTAATGTACTTTTCGGCAATTAAAAACTACATGATATCACTGAAAGGACTACAGTTGTTTCACAACATTCCTTCTCAATTTGTTTACCTTTTAAACGCAATGAAATTGAAAGACAGGAAAGTATACATGAGGTATCCAAGACACAAGTAATTCAAGCTTTAGGTTTTCATTCCAAGAAATTTGCAATATCAAAACAATGGAGATTCGCAGTTTGAAACGCAGTTCGCAATAAAGCACCTGAGAATGGTAGATGACAGAATAAAAGCTTGAAGGATTTCGACGGGTAAGTTGGAAGCCAGAAGGGGATGCGGGAAATAGAGTTACAGCAAAGTCAGAGGTGAACAAACGAAACATATGAAATATCAACAGCTATGTAAAGCTATTCATATCCTTCCCTTAATTATACTTTGGGAGAGAGAGAGAGAGAGAGAGAGAGAGAGAGAGAGAGAGAGAGACTTATCCTGATAGAATTTCTACTGGTATCATACAATGATTGATAAAAACCCAATCTTATGTGATCTCGAATTATATGTTTCGGGCAGTAATTTATTTTTGAAAATGAGATTTATATCATTATAAAACTTTTATTCAAATGATAGAGAATTTTTACCGTTAACTTTTTTGAGTCTTGGGTTTAACATTCAATATTTGCTGATGAACAAAGCGGACAAGTGTTTAAACAGACGAAGTCTTGAACAGTAGAATGAAATAATTTGACCAAGAATCCTGAGATTCTCAAGATATTATCCATATACTTTTAAAGTTACTTACATAGTCTTTACTTTGCAAAAATTGCTGACTCATTTCGTAATACTTCATTCCGGAGTTTTGTCATAGCGAAAATTCATGCCTATTTTGTGAACAAAAATGAAAGTAATTGGCAACTTTCGTAAAAAGAATTAAGAGCTAATGGCAACTTTGCATCCGGGCATGGGATCCATGATGACCTGTTTCCCAATTTGTCTCTTATGTCTGAATTCCAAATAGGGCTCATCACCATGGGCAATCATTACTGATTCTTCACCTTAGTTTACCCAACATGGAAACATTAGTGATATTTTTTTCCCTAGAGGGTTCAGATATTTTTCAGCAATGGATTGGCGCATTATCATTTTTATTTACAGGAATCGTACTTTTTGAGATAATGTTCTGTATAAAGGTTTAGTATCCACTCGGGGTTAGAAGTAACATCCACATATTTTTTTTTTTTTTCTGAATCAAAACAATTGACCTTAATGCTTATGGAGGTGTAGACCTATTTGATATTTTTCCTTTGTTTTAATACAGAGAGCTGATTTCTTATATCCAAACTTTTTTTTTTGTAAGTTATCAAGGACATGTTCTTTTAACACTTAGAGAACTCTTGGTAACATTTGGGTATAGCCAAATTTCCATAATTCCCGTACCTAAAGTTTTTTATGGTCTTTTGAAAAAACGTCTAAATAGTATCCTAAAAGTAATAAAATGTTCCCTAGTTTGTAGTTTGGCTTTTTAAAGGCCCTGGAACATTTGATGCCCTTCCTACAATATCCAGTGCTGTAGAGAAATCCCTTGATTGTGGTCAAGAAGTTCGTATGACTTGATTTGATTTTAGTTCAGCCTTTGACCTTTTCAATCATATTCCCTTGTTTTGACACTCAAACAGATGGGAGACGGTGGGTGTTTTCTTAGCATTGATATTGAATTTTCAAGTAATAGATTGCAATGAGTAGTTGCTGATGGATACTATAATGTATATAGGAATTTAATATAAGGTGAATCTTAGGGTAGTGTTTTTGGCACATTCCTTTTCATAATATATGCAGATAATATTTGGTTTGGCCTGGAAACGAGCTACGTGCATATGCAGATGATGCTACTCTCTTTAAATCAAATCCCATTACTGAATGTAGACCTGAAGTTACTGAATCCCTTAATAGAGATCTAGCTAAAATAGTCTAAGGAGCAAGTTATGGGGCATGAAGTTGAAATCTAACTAAACTCAAAGTATGATATAATGTTTCTTTAACTATATAAAACTCCTTTAAATGTTCTATTGTGTTTTTTTTCTTAACGAAAATTTACCTTTGAGAAATATTCGTTTAGATAATTCTTTACTAGAACAATTGCATATATATATATATATATACATATATACATATATATATATATATATATATTTATATGTGTGTGTATTCATACAGTCTGTATATATATATATATATATATATATAAATATATATATATATATATATATATATATAAATATATATATACATATATATATATATATATATATGTATATATATATACTTTTTCTATTATATGTGATGTAATTAGATCGAGAAGACTCCAATGGGCAGGACACATGGCTCGTATGGATGAGGATAGAGCTCGTCTAATGCGCGTGACAAACGATTAAGATTTTTTTTTAACAAAAGAGCTTTTTATGACATTATCATTAAACACGTGACTCTCATATATTCAGCCACAAATAGGTCATGATTTCAGATCAACAAAGGGTCGAGAATAAAGCCATAAAGGGATTTTTCTTTTAAAACGGCTATGTATGAGTTAATACAATAAGAAAATAAACTTGAACCACTTGTACTGTGACGGGCCGAGAGAGGAGTTGTGAAATCAAAGGCAGATTGGAAACGACTGAGTTATATTGTTGTGGAACACTCTCCTTATATACAAAACCTCAAGGCAACAGGACATGACAAGTTCACAAGACAGACAAAATCACAGAGGAAAAACCAGACTTGAATTTTCATGTTCGTTTTAGTGCGAGGGAAGAGCGAAGATACAACCATAATATATACAAGAGGAATTATGTACAATTGTGTGAAACACGGTTGGTACATGGCTCCCCCCCTAAAAATTACATACTCTACATGTTAAATAGGGCGCCCTGATCTAGAGAGGCGAACTGTAGGCGGGTCATCTGGCAGAAGATAAGCAGGTTTTAGACGATCAATGGAGACCCAGTCTTCTTTGCCCCGAATGTTTAGGAGAAATGCTTTCGGACTGCGTCGGATCACAAGGTAAGGTCCCGTGTAAGGGGGTGTTAACGGTGGCTTGCTGGTGTCGTTGCGCAGGAAGACGTGCGTTGCAGAGTGCAAGTCCGTTGGTATGTGATGCTTCGCTGGGGGCTTGTAAGTCTGGCGGCACGGAGTAAATTTTCCCACGACGTGACGTATGCGCTGGAGATCGTCGGAGGAGGTTGTAGAAGGAAAAAACTCGGCAGGGACGACCAACGGGTCGCCATACACCATTTCGGCTGCCGAGACATCGAGGGCGTCTTTAGGAGTGGTACTTAGTCCAAGGAGGACCCAGGGAACCTGAGTAAACCAGTTGCAATCCTTGCAGCGGTACATCAAAGCTGCTTTGAGGGTGCGATGAAAACGTTCAACCATTCCATTGGCAGCGGGGTTGTAGGCCGTTGTCTGATGTAGGGTGATGCCCAGGAGATTCGCTAATGACGTTCATAATTGAGAGGTGAAAGTGGTTCCCCTGTCAGAAGTAATATGCTCAGGGATACCGAATCTTGAAATCCATCCAGAGAGTAAGGCAGATGTACATGAAGCGGACGTTGCAGTTTCCATGGGAATGGCTTCAGGCCAACGAGTGGAGCGGTCGATGACGGTAAACAGGTAACGATGTCCTTGTGATGTGGGTAGGGGGCCTACAACATCGACGTGAATGTGTGCGAAACGACGCTGAGGTTGAGGAAAGGTGCCCACTCCTGAATCCGTGTGTCGATGTACTTTGGAAGTTTGGCAAGAAGTACAGGCACGGACCCAATCCTTAGCATCCTTAGAAATGCCGTGCCAAATGAACTTTGCCTTCAGCAGCTGTGCAGTAGAACGGCACGAGGGATGTGAAAGGCCGTGGATGAAATCAAACACCTGTCGGCGCATGGGAGCAGGAATCCAAGGTCGCGGGTCTACCAGTACTGACGTCACAGAGGAGGGTGGTGTTGGAGTTTTCGAGGGGGAAAATCCTCCCAACGGAGGGACGTGCAGGATGTCCTACAAGCTTGATACTCTGGATCCTGTCGTTGGGCTTCAGCCAGGGCGTTGTAATCCAATCCCAGTTGAACGGCAGCCAACGTGTTTCTTGACAGGGCATCGGCAACGGGATTCATTTTCCCAGGGACGTATTGGAGGGTGCAATTGTATTCAGCCACGGCAGAGAGATGTCGGCGTTGACGGGCGGACCAGGCGTCAGACTGTCGAGTGAAGGCGTGCACCAGAGGCATGTGGTCTGTGCGAATGACGAAGGGCGTACCTTCTAAGAAATGGCGAAAGTGATGGACAGCCAGGTGCACCGCCAGCAATTCTCGATCGAAGGTAGAATAACCCGATTCTGCCTTGGACAGTTTTCTGCTGAAGAAGGCCAATGGGCGGGGCGAGCCTTTGACCACCTGCTCGAGTACTGCACCAATAGCGACGTCGCTGGCATCGGTGGAGAGAAGGAGAGGGGCGTGTGGGATAGGAAAAGTGAGAGCCGCAACAGTTGATAGGGCCTTCTTTGCATTGCAGAAGGCCGTTTCTTGAAGGGGACCCCACTTCAAGTCCTTTGGCTTGCCCTTGAGGGAGGCGTAGAGGGGAGCAAGAGTGGCGGCAATGGCTGGCAGAAAGCGATGATAATAGTTGATCATGCCCAAGAATTCCTGCAGAGCTTTGACGGTCGAGGGCGTGGGGAAATTCTGAACGGCTGCTACCTTCTCAGGGAGGGGATGGACTCCTTCAGGAGTGATACGGTGCCCTAAGAACGACACTTCGTTGGCGCCAAAGGTACACTTGTCGTACCGGACTACAAGGCCGTTTTGTTGCAGGCGGTCGAGCACGATGCGCAGGTGACGGAGGTGTTCCTCTTTTGAGGAGGAGAACACAAGTATGTTGTCCACATAACATACACAGAAAGGGAGGTCCCCTAAGATGCCATCCATGAGACGTTGAAACGTTGCCCCAGCATTACGAAGGCCAAAACAGGAGTAATTGAAGGTGTATGTGCCAAACGGAGTGGTGATGGCGGTCTTGGGGATGTCTTCTGGGTTCATAGGCACCTGATAATACCCCTTGAGGAGGTCGAGCGTAGAGAAAACCTTTGTTTTGTGCAGGTAGGAGGTTACATCGGCAATGTTTGGGAGGGGGGTAGTGATCCGGTTCTGTTTGCATGTTCAGGCGCCTGTAATCCCCGCCCGGACGGAGGGAGCCGTCTTTCTTCAGAGCGATGTGTAAGGGTGACGACCATGGGCTGGAGGCCTTTTGGCAAAGGCCCATTTTCTCCATTTCGGCAAACGTCTGTTTGGCGGCTGCCAATCGTTCCGGTGCCAGACGTCTGAATTTTGCGAAGACTGGGGGTCCCGTCGTCTTGATATGGTGATAAATACCGTGCTTAGCAGGAACCGTGGGCGTTTGGCGAAGTTCTGGACGGAAAACTTCCGGGTACGACGTGAGGAGATGGGCGTAGGCATCCGTGGGTGCGCTGATGTGGAGAGCGAGGTTAGAGGGGGCGGGTTGAAGAGGTGTCGACAAGTACGAGTCCGCGTTGACCAATCGTCGGTGGGCGACATCGACCAGAAGGTGGAAATGAGAGAGGAAATCCGCACCGAGGATTGGCATTGTGACGTCAGCAACGAGAAACTTCCAATTGAATTTACCGTTTCCGAACGATAATGTGAGGCTCTCGTAACCGTAGGTGGGTATCGCAGATCCGTTGGCAGCTACCAAGCGGACGTCGGCAGATGTAGACAGACTACGTTGTGCCTTGAAGAGTTTCCTTGGCAAAAGAGAACGACAAGCACCCGTGTCTACCAAAAATCGCACGCCCGTTCCTGCATCCTGTAAAAAGAAAAGATTAGAAACATGGGAGGCCACCGCTACAAGCGATGGCCTACTTACACGTTTTTTGGCCACTGACAATCTTTGGCACATTTCTTCGCGGTTGCCCCGAATCTGAAGTGGTAGTAGCAAAACTGCGGTGGATGGGAGGTAGTAAGTGGCTGTAGAAGTCGTTCGTTGGGGCGCGAGCGATTGGTGGGTGGTGGGTGGTGGGCGGCTTTGTCGCCGCTTCGGCACGTCACGGGGTAGGCGTGTATGTCCTACGGCATTCATGTCAGCTTCGGTGTACGTTGAATAGGCATCCTCGTCGTCAGGGGTGGAGGTGTTGATGGAGGTCTTGAAGTGGCTGTCCATAAGGGCGTCGGCTTTGGTCATCAAGTCCTTTATGGGTAAACTATCGACATCGGGTATGGCAGCGTGCACAGGTTCAGGTAAACGGCGTATCCAAAGGGCACGGAGTAGGTTCACCTCACGAGGAGAGCCGTCTGCGGCAGGTTGAAGGCGAGCGATACTGGTCATTTCCCTGAGGGCAAGCGAAGCCCTTTGGTCCCCCAACGGTTGTTGCGAGAGCTGAAAAAGCTTTGCTATACGGGCGGCTGGCGACGGCGAGTACTGTTGCAGAAGGTATGATTTGAGGTTGTCATACGCTATTGGGGTGTCTCCTTGTTCACAAAGCCAGTCGGATATTTCTGGGAAGGTGTCCTCGGGTATCGCCGCGAGAACATAATCCGCTTTGGTGGTTGAGCGAGTCACGCCCCTGATACGAAACTGGACTTCTGCGCGCTGAAACCAAGCAAACGCCTCTCCGCTGGCAAACGATGAAAGTTTGAATGGAGAGGCCGTAGCGCCAACTGCCGTAGAGTCCGTCATAGTACCAACGATGGAGGGGCGAGGGGGTGGGGGTGGAAGGCGGTGGAAGCGAGTCGACTTCCGGGGTCACCAATGTGACGGGCCGAGAGAGGAGTTGTGAAATCAAAGGCAGATTGGAAACGACTGGGTTATATTGTTGTGGAACACTCTCCTTATATACAAAACCTCAAGGCAACAGGACATGACAAGTTCACAAGACAGACAAAATCACAGAGGAAAAACCAGACTTGAATTTTCATGTTCGTTTTAATGCGAGGGAAGAGCGAAGATACAACCATAATATATACAAGAGGAATTATGTACAATTGTGTGAAACACGGTTGGTACAGTACATTGAAGGGAATAAGACTTCACATTGGCTCTACTCTACATATTTGTAATTAAAATGGTTTTGCCACTTATGTTCTTGATTATTATAGATCTACTTTCAAATGTTGAATCATTAATATTCTAGACTCTTGAGCAAGAGGACCGTCTTAGGAAAACTTGTAAAAAAAAAAAATTCAAAAAAAAGAGGAAACGTGAAAATAAAGATAACTGACAAAATAGATATTTTTCACACGTGTGAAGAGTTTAACAAACTTTTATTGAAACACCAAAGTTTAACCGTCAAACTTTTTTTTGGGGGGGACACAAATTTCAAGTCAAACTTTTCTTTTTTTTGGAAACACAAAGTTTAACTGTCAAACTCTTTTTTTGGAAACCCAAAGTTTATTAGTCAAAATCTTTTTCTTGAAACCCCAAGTTAACCAGTCAAAATTTTATTTTGAAAACTCCAAGTTTAAAGATTATTTTTTTTTTTCTTGAAAACCATAAGTTTAGCAGTAAAACATTTTTTCTCTTAAAAATGGAAATAAAGTTTCCAAGTACATTGAATTTCCCTTCCACCCTCTCTGCAACCCACCACAATCGACCAGTCACAAGGTACAGAGTTGAGTTCTATGACTCAACTGAAGACTCGTGGACCCTCCATGGATGCAACGCAAGTCTTTCATCATTCAGAAGATTTAATTGGGGTCTCTAACCTTGGTTGTGTTCAACCTGTCTGGAGATATACGGCACCCTATGTATATCAACACTCTCTCTCTCTCTCTCTCTCTCTCTCTCTCTCTCTCTCTCTCTCTCTCTCTCTCTCTCTCTCTCTCTCTCTCTCTCTCTCTCCGGACAAACTGAGCTCTAGTTAGTTTTCACGATAAAGGAAAGTGCATTTACCTATCTCCATTTATTATTTGTTGTTGACATGTGTTTCGAATCACTTATTAAATGACTTCATGAAGACTAAATTTGGTAGACGATGGAATTACATTTTAATATAAAGGCTCTTGTGGCCAAAGTTTTGCGATTCAAAATTATTTTGATATTCAGAAAATAATCAACAATTAGAATGGCAACATTTGCCAAGTAAATTTTGCATATTCCCCTCCATCTCCCCCCCCCCCCCCACCCCCAAATGATACCATGGACTGGACCATATTAATCTTTTCCGGAAATGGATCCCCGATAGATTTCCCATCACAACATCACCCTACGTCTAAAGGGGCATTTTCGGAAATACAAAACTTTTGGTCTAAAAATATCCAAAATCCCCACAAGAAATAATTTTTAAGTGGTGCATGAAGAAAAAAAATGTGAATAACGTCCTGTGGGTATATTATAGGCGTTTCCATACAAATTTCGGGTCAAGTGGTTTAAATACCAAGGCATAAGAACAATAAATTCGAATTGTTTGTTTAAAAGATAGCTAGAAATTACCAAAATTAATCATTTTGAAGTGAGGTATAAGATAAACGTGACTTAAATCCTCATACGAAATGTCAGGTCATTTTGTTGTTAATATGAGGTCACAAGAGCCGAAAATGTAAATTTTTGGTCTAAATATAAAAAAAAATGGCAATATTAACCATTTAAAAAAAAAAGGTATCCCGAAAATGTTGATGAATTCCTATTGGTATTTTTCTAAGGCACTTCCAAATTTCAGGTCATTCGGTTATAATACCAGAGCACAGGAGACAAAAATCTACATTTTTGTCAGAAAATGACAAAAAAAAAGGGGGGGGGGGGTCAATAAAATTATTTTTCAGGTATGTATAAAAAAAAATTGAAACACACCACTAGATCTTTGTGCTATATTTCAGGCCATTTGGACCAAAAATAACAGATGAATCGATTTGAAGATTTGACAACAGAAGAAGAAATATCAGGAAAAAAAAATCAATATATTTCCCTCCCATGGAGTGAAATGTAGATATTGATTAATGAAAACATAAAAAATCTTTGAAATTAAAAATTCTATGAGATATAAGAGTTGTCAAGGAGCGAATTCACCTCAGAGAATTTGAGAAAAAGTCTGATGAGAAACCGCAACCCAATACAAAAATGAGTGAAGCTTAAGAGGAAAGAGATGAAAAGGTTTTTGTTTTATTCGGGGAACATCTTCAGCCTTTATTTCCGACCATTCTTTACGTCTACGTCTTACGGGAATAGTTCCGTCTTCAATCTAATTTTGGTCTTTGAGGAACAGCTCGGTAACATGTCTCCAAGATCCAGGTGTTTATTTTGAAGGAAGTCTTCAGGATCATCATCCTCTTCTTATCTGTTTTGAAGTTTGATTTTTTTTCCTTCGGCACCTCGTGCCGAATGGCTTCCCCGGCACCTGTATCTGGCCATATGGCCCAAATACTATAAATTAAGCGTCGAATCTAAGCAGAACAACCGATTATATGTCTCTGCAAAAACAGGAACCATTCAGTTTCGATCCAAAAGAGGTCTCCAATCGGCGCGAAGATCAGATTCTCGGAGTCTCCGGAACTTGAAAGGAACTGATGGAAGACTTCGTTCTATGCCTGAATGTAGCAACTTTTCACAAGTTGAGCCCTCGTTATAAAATTATTTTAGTACTTTTATAATACTATATTTTTAAACATATAGTGAAAATAATGTTATAATTAGAATCCAAAGTAATATTTCTTTCCAAAAATCGTTAATACAAATAAGATTAGTGCTACATTCTACTGAAATTTATATAAAACTTTCCTATCGATTTTCTTCAAGAGAAATTTCCAGTAAAGCCTGTAGATTCCGTTTGGTGTTCGTGGTCTTAGCTGCCCGGTATGTATTACTTTCGAATCTCTTCTCTCCTCCTATCTTTCTTCTTCATTGGCAGACAGGTCACCTCTCCAGGGTTTCCCTGGAGTTGCCCGGGGGGCCGTGGCTCGGCTGGGACACCTTCCTGGAGGGTCTCCTGACAGAGCCATGGTCGCAAAGGCGCCACGGACGTGGCATAATGTTCCTCTTCGGGGATCGACTCGGAGGGGCCCGGGGACCACCTTTCCGTCGGCCAAGAGGACCTCTTGCTGGGTCTTCTCGAAATGGGGGCTCTCCTCTGGGCTTTGCTTGGAGTCGAGAAGCCTACCTTCGAGGTTTCCCGGGGAACAGGAGGTCTTCCTTCCTCTCTTTCTCTCTCTCTCTAAATCTTCTTCATCTTCTAAAGGGCTTTGCTGAGACCAAGTAGTTTTTTTTTTTTTTTTTTTTTTTTTTTTTTTTTGGGTATTATGGGGGGGGGGGGGGAATGATAACCATGCTGGATTGGCCCAGGAACACAGAAGAGATGATCGCAGTCAGTGCACAAGAGCGATGTACTGACGGGAGGGAATCCTGAGCTTAAATCTAGGGGCACTGCATACTGCACTTGAAGACTTTCAGGTCTTGAAGATTTTTTCTTATTCGATCTATACTGTTTGGGGGCCACCCAAAAAGTCCTATTAAGTTGAAATTCATCATCATATTACTCGAAACAAATAACGTCACCACTGAAAACCGAACATCATCACCCATTCACAAGCAAATAGATCAACTGGAGCCGCTATTAAATGGCCAAAGTTCCATGCATGAAAGGACGTTTTCGTCGTCACCTTTTCAAAGGTTAATCGCTATTTCAATTACCCGGCCCGGGAGCATATCATCTTAGTGGCGTCAATGTGCTTCTTACAGGAATCCTCGATGTCCTAGTTCAACAAGACCACCAACCACCAATACCAGATAACGGTATTCACTAAATCAACCGACGCAGGAAAATACTTAAATGCCAAAGGTGAATGCCCCGAAGCATACAAAAAGTCAGCAGTAAATCCTTACATCAAATAATAATCACACACAGCACATCTTGGAAAGACGTAGATGTTGAATTCAACAACTATTACCAATAACGGAATTGAACAACCCATGAACACAAACACCAACAAAGAAATAAACTTATCTACTACACCTTTTAGGTTTCAGATTGGCCTACAAGATGAAACCCAGACCTTGGGGGAATCTAAATTGAGGTGTTGCCCTGAAAGCCCTTTACCAGAAACTAAACCTTAGAATATATAGCAAGCCCAACCTAATTGCGGCTCTTATAATGAGTAACAGTATCTCCCCAAGATGAACAAAGGAAGCGTGTACAGACTTAGTCTTTAAGTTTTCATTTCCGAAGGAAACCAGGTGGCTATAAAAAACTATATTGATATCCACTTCAGAAACCCTCCCTGAAAGAAGGAATTGATGGAATCCAAATTGTTCACTGGAAGAACAACTACGGCAATTTCATATTAGCTGAAGCTGCAAGCATCGCCCTCCATACGCCAACATTGAACATCAAAAAAGATTCTAATTAATCAATCGAAATAGTTTTCTCGAAACAGTGGTTGAGTGATAGAATAAATGAAAAAAAAGAAGTAATAGTTTCTTTAACGAAAGACTTAAACCTGAGAATCTAAACCCATTCAATCTTCTGAATGATGAATGACTTGCGTCGCTTTCATGGAAGTCCTCAGTTGAATCCTACAACAGAA
>NC_090739.1:111384626-111404011 GCF_036898095.1 Palaemon carinicauda | reverse complement strand
TTTTGCAGAGATTTTCCAGCCTCTGATGTGTTGACAACAAGAAATTTTTAAATAGGTGAAGATTTATTTAATAGGAGACTTGTTTAAAGCTCATACTTTTATGATTGCAAAATAAAAAGCTATTGCTATATACTTTAGCTATGTCTTTTGAATATTATAAATTTTAAGAGCAATAAAATTATTTTATATATTTTATTTTTCTCTTTTATGCATAAAGTAATGGTCAACTCTATGATATGTTTTTTTCCTGATTACTTACGAAATAATGTCAACAGGAATCTTGCTCATAATAAGGCATTTCAGAGAGAGAGAGAGAGAGAGAGAGAGAGAGAGAGAGAGAGAGAGAGAGAGAGAGAGAGAGAGAACTAATGCTCCACTTACATGACTCGTCTCCTATAGGCAATAAACCTGCAACTTTTCCCTCACAAAAGTTAAGCGATGCATCAAGTTTCACTAAGTAGACAGCTGATACCTAACTTCCCCTACTGACACAGTTGGCTGCAGACTAGACTATATATTCATAGAAGACCGTTCATTCCTTCTTGGGATAAATAATCGTCACTATTTTTATTTAGAGTAGTCAATATTTGAGTTCATTTACTGCTAAAATTTTCTATTTTATGATATTTTGTATGTATCATATTATTGCAATTCATATTACATCGAGTGAGAGAGTATTCAGCCAAATAGTCTTGCCTTGAGTTATTCTCTAAGCATTTTTTATTTAATAAATGAACTAAAAAAATAATCTAAGGAAGGTAATTGGCGTTCTAGATCTTAATGTACTCTCATATTTAAGTTTACATAAGTAAAATGCTTACGAATACTATTTCCAAAAATCTACACAAAATAAACGTCTGATACTGAACTGACACGAAATTAATATAAAATATTCTTATATTCTGGACCAACAGAAATGGGAAATGAGCTGGCGCGCGCGCACATACATGCACACGCACACACACACAACCATACACCATATTCAAATAGGTACACATGTGTGTATCTATATTTATTGACATCGTTTCTTCCAATATATAAGATATTGTAGAAAAAAATGTTTGAACAAAAAATCTTTATCCTAAGACATCTAGAAATTCTGATAACAAGTGCTCCAAATTTCTCTTTTTGTGTATGTATTTTGGCAATAAAATATTATCATTTATTCTAAATGAATTAAACTTATGATGTTTAACATAAAAGAAAAACCCAGTATATACAATGGCATATGCCTTTATCAAGTAATATGAAGCCACAAAGCATCGCTGGGCCACTTTGCAAGTAAGATGACTTCGGGTCTCTTAAGTCTGGTCCTGTCTTCTTCATACCTGAGAACAACGCACAAACTTATGACGAAAAGTTCAGAAAGTAAACAGAATTAAGGCCATATCAAGTTACCCAGGGATGTGTCGAAACCCGGAGAGAGAGAGAGAGAGAGAGAGAGAGAGAGAGAGAGAGAGAGAGAGAGAGAGAGAGAGAGAGAGAGAGAGAGAGAGGAGGGTTGTACTGTCCAGTGATGGTAATGTATATATACTGTATGTAGTACGGTGTATGTATATATATATATATATATATATATATATATATATATATATATATATATATGTGTGTGTGTGTGTGTGTGTGTGTGTGTATATATATATATATATATATATATATATATATATATATATATATATATATATATATATATATATATATATATATACTGTATGTATTCATATATATACATATAGGCTATATATATATATATATATATATATATATATATATATATATATATATATATATATATATATATATATATATATCATATATTTATATATACATATATATATATATATATATATATATATATATATATATATATATATATATATATATATATATATATATATATATATATATATATATATATATATATACAGTATAGATATAAGAAATTTTGCATATATACACATTTTTTTTTTATATTCGGATAAGTTATATATTTTGATACATTAATGTCTGTATTCTGTTACCGATCTCGGGATCAGAGTCCCAAGGTGAAACCATTCAAAGACAATAGTATCTAACCAGCCAGGAATCGAACCCTGGTCCAGGATACTTCTATGACAGTGACACTACCATTTAGCCATGATTCTGGGCCAGTCAAATGTTATTGTCTTTGAGTGGTTTCGCCTTGAGACTGATCCCAAGGTCGGTAAGAGAATACAGACATTAGTGTAATGAAATATATAACTTATCCGAATATGAATAAACATGCCTATATATGCAAAATTGATCACACACACATATATACACACACACACACACACATATATATATATATATATATATATATATATATATATATATATATATATATATACATATATATGTATATATATATATATATATATATATATATATATATATATATATATATATATATATATATATATATATATATATATATATTACATGCTAAGCTAAAACTGCAAAGTCTAACTCTGCATTAACAAGGCTTAAAATGAAATTGAAATCATTCATTTCCTACTCGGCAATGCATACTAAGGAAGCAAGTATCGGACATGCAGGTGGAAGACTATTAAGAATCACCATCAAATGGAATATTCGGAAATTTATCCACAACTTCGACGATTTATTAAAGCACCAAAGGATCCCTTTTACTGCTCCGCTGCCAAAGGACAGCATTCAGATTCCCTTCGACATTTTCGAAAGCATTTGCATCGGTGGAGGCAACTCAGTTCAGGTGAAGGTTGAGAGGGTCTCTGGGGATTTGATAAAGGTGATTATCTCAGCATTTTCTGTGATTCATGGAGATAAGACTATTCCTTGACTTATGACTGGATCAGAAAAGTAAGTTTTATAATAATAATAATAATAATAATAATAATAATAATAATAATAATAATAATAATAATAATAATAATAATAATGACTACTGAAAAGAGTTCACGAAAACAGAAATCCCTTCCAATGTAGAAAAAAAATTATTGATATTGAAATTGTATAAAAATTCATAATTCAATATTCATTATTCATATGCTGAATCACATATTCCTTCAATTCAGCTTAAAAAGAGAAATGACAGATATGATTAATTACCTATTCACAAAAGAAATAAAAACGATAGAGAATCCTTCTGGAAACAGATGATCCCATTCCAACTGAAGTCTCAGAACCAGCCATCATATAACAAAAGTTTTGGAAATTCATGAAAGTGTTGATGTGGAGAGTTGATGGATCTCAGTAGGACGTAAACACGCCCTCCCAAATGGAGAGAACGAGAATGCAGTTGTATTTCTGAAATCTGTTTTGTAGTAATATTCCTTGATCTCCGGTGTAGACATCTGAGATGACTCTCCCTAAATGTGACTCCTCCCGGAGTCGCTTTAAACTAGGTTGAGTGCACTCCAAAGTTAATTGAAACTAGTATTACAGCACTCTCCAGTCACTTGAAACTAGTATCTCAACACTCTCCAGACATTTGAAACTGGTACCATAGCACTGCTCAGTCACTTGAAACTTGTATCATAGCACTCTCCAGGCACTTGAAACTAGTATCACAGCACTCCCTACTCACTTAAAACAAGTTTCACAGCACTCCTTAGTCACTTGAAACTAGTTTTACAGCACTCCCCAGTCACTTGAAACTAGTATTATAGCACCCACCAGTTACTTGAAACTAGTACCAAAGCACTCCCCAGTCACTTGAAAATAGTATCATAGCACTCCCCAGTCACTTGAAACTAGTATCATAGCACTCCTAAGTCACTTGAAACTAGCATCACAGCACTCCCCAGTCACTTGAAACTAGTATCATAGCACTCCTAAGTCACTTGAAACTAGTATCACAGCACTCCTCAGTCAGTTGAAACTAGTACCCAAGCACTCCCAAGGCAATTGAAACTAGTATCACGGCACTACCCTTTCACTTGAAACTAGTATCACAGCATTCCTAAGTCATTTGAAACTGGTATCACAGCACTCCCAGTAACTTGAAACTACTATCACACCATTCCCCAGTCACTTGAAACTGGTATCACAGCACTCCCCAGTCACTTTAAACTAGTATCACAACACTCCAAAACTCACTTGAAAGTAGTACCACAGCACTCCCCAGTCACTTGAAACTAGTATCACAGCACTCACCAGGCACTTGAAACTAGTATCACAGCACTCCTAAATCACTTACAACTAGTATTACAGCACTCCCCAGACACTTGCAACTAGTATCATAGCACTCCCCAGTCACTTGAAACCAGTATCACAGCAGTCCCCAGTCACTTGAACCTAGTACCACAGCACCCCCTGTCACTTGAAACCAGTATCACAGCACTCCCCAGTCACTTGAACCTAGTACCACAGCACCCTCCAGTCATTTGAAACTAGTATCACAGCACTCCCCAGCCATTTGAACACTCTCCAGCCATTTGAAACCAGTATTACAGCACTCCCCAGTCACTTGAAAATAGAGTCCTTTCAATGACGTCACTGGGAATCGCCGGCGGCAATGCTGGAGGACATACAAAACGAAAACATGTCGGCTGCTACAGCGAATATGGACAATGAGAGCGACTTTGTCAAACAATTGTCGGGTGATGATAAGCGTTTTTACAAGCAGAAACTCAATCTAATTGATGGCCTAGATCCATACCAGATGCAGAATTAATTCAGTCAAAATATTGAGGATTTTCCCTGTATTTCATACAATGATACAGTGAACTACTTGGTACTGTCGGCCAACCCAGTGTACACTAGCGAGCAGATGAAAGCATACAAAGGCCTGGAAGCTCACAATCAGTTCACGTCCGGATGGGTGAGAAACGTTGCAGTTGCCTACCCCAAGGAAAACACAGCTGTAATCACAGGCAGGGTTAGTGGGATTTTTGTTTCTTCACGGAAAACAGCACCCCAATACAAAATCAGATTTGCCTAGAGTAAATCAGAGCCTGGTGGCAAACTGTTTGCATCAATTTGACATGTGTATCTGTATGTTCTTTGCATCAGGCCATTCATTAATATTTTGAGTAGTTATCTTGCTAGAGCCTCCGATTCACACTACAATTTAGATTTTTTAAAACTTTGAATGGGCCTAGTACTACTGTATAGTAAATATGACTGCAATGATTCTGGAGTCACAAATAATACAAGTTCACCCCCCCCCCCAAAAAAAAGAAGGAAAATGTGTTAGAAATTCCTAGAATTGTGGAGCTATGGTATTCTTTTTTTTTATAACTTTTTTACAATTATTAATTTTTGTCTTGCAGGTTTTACATTCCCAGAGTATGAATGAAACAGCTACTAAGCCATGGATCATTGCAGAAAAGTCTGGTGTTATTTTGGCTGCAAATTGCAACTGTAAAGCTGGCCTTCGAGGGACCTGCACCCATGTGTCTGCTGTTTTGTTTTGGTTGGAAGCTGCTGTAAAGCTACGGGCGAAAAAGACGGTGACTCAGGAAAAAGCATACTGGCTACTGCCTGCAGGAATACAGAAAGTGCAATATGAAGCTGTGTGTGACATTGACTTTACATATGCCAAAATGAAAAAGAAGAAACTGGAGAAGTGTTTCAGTGAAGTAGGGAACAGTAGTTTTTCTAACAATTCTGAGGCAACTTCGGAAATTCTAGTCCCACAACCTAGTGTTGCAGAGGTTAACCGTCTTTTGGAGGGTTTGAACTCTATAGGGACAAATTGTAGCATCCTTACTGTGACTGAACCATACAATACTAGATTTGTCCCAAAGGTTGTCAGAGATGAATGTCCTGATCCCTTGACAAGTTTAAAGAGGGATGAAATGTGTAGTTTATCATATGACGAATTAATAACTGAGTGCTCAAATATAAAACTAGAAATGACTAAAGCGTAAGCAGACATAATTGAAAAGAGCACCAGGGACCAAGCCAATTCGAAGTTGTGGTTCAGGTATAGAGCTGGGAGGATCACAGCATCTAAAATTAAATCTGTCTGTCACACAGATATTGATAGAGCCTCCCTTAGTCTAATTACAGCAATCTGTTACCCTGATAGTGTTCAGTTTTACTCGAAGGCAACTGCTTGGGGCTGTGATCATGAGAAGGCAGCAAGAGAGGACTATTTGGTTGACATGTCTTGTTCACATGAAAACTTTGAAGTAAGTGAATCTGGGCTTGTCATAGATCCAGAGCACCCATTCCTGGGTGCATCGCCTGATGGGTTAGTGTCCTGTTCGTGCTGTGGAATAGGCCTTCTTGAAATAAAGTGTCCCTGGTGTGTCAAGGACAGAGATGTTACTGAACACTCCTGCTTGAAACAAGACGGCAATGGTGTGTACTGTTTGGACAAGAACCATGCATATTACTATCAAGTCCAAACACAACTTTTTCTTTGTCATAGAGACTACTGTGATTTTGTTGTTTGGACTGAAAACGGGCATCATTTTGAAAGAATATTACCAGATTTGGAATTTTGGGAGAGTGTCCTAGCATTTTTTCATCGCGTGTTGCTTTTAGAACTTGTTGGAATGTTTTATTCTCGGGCACCTTTGAGCAGTATTTCTCTTGCTCCTCAATCTCCAAGCTCAGATCCTTCTGAGGTTACAAGTTCCTCAGACAGTCAAAGAATGCAAATCACTGCTGAAAAGGACAGTTACTGTAGAAAAGGTGAAGATGGCAGAATGATCGCTTGTGACTATGAAAACTGTCCTTTTCAGTGGTTTCATTTTGCATGCCTCAACATGACTAGGTCTGCAAAAGGAAAAAAAAAGGGGTACTGCCCAGAGTGTACTAAAAGACCAAAATGTGAGTTGAAGAAAACAAGCACTGTTAAAAAAGTAAAAGTTTAGGTGTATAAAGTATTGTGAAGTTTATTATTTTTTAAGACATTGCAAAACATGTAAACGCATAATGAAAACAGAATTTAAATTAACATTTTAAAGACATGTATGTTTGTTTTTTCAGAATTTCTAAATGTACTGGTAGTTTTTTCCTAGAATGCAAAATTCTATGGATTTAATTCACAAAGCATTAAGGGTCTAACTCTCATTAGTGAAACTACAACAGAAAACTGTCATAAAAACACATGGCTTCTTACATAGTGGAGAGGGGCACCATTGAATTTAAAATTAAAAAATGTAAGATTAAAAAAAACATTTAATGGTAGCACCTTTAGCCATGAAGCAAATGACAAGTGCCAACTAAAAGATTTCTCAAGGAAAAACAGGCAGCACAGTTATTCAGTCAAAGTTTACAACTGGTGGTTTAGTGCACAGCAGACGACTACTAATTTATCTACTAGAGTTTTCTTCCCTGGACCACTTCAAGTGAGGAAATCTAGAGGCATTGGTCCATTCAGTATTGAATACCTCTGCCTAACACAGCCAATGACTCGCTCCACATGAATACGACCATTTGCAATTTTTCGAGTGTTAAATACCTCTTAAGCAGATAACTTTTTTCCCACGAAGAAATGCTGGGATCTTCACTGTAGCACAGCGGAGGCTAATGGAGTCAGAAATGTCAAACCCCCTATCTGCTAGCACAACATCTCCTGGTAACAGATTATCCCTAAATCCACAATTTTCCGTTAGATATTTATCACTAACACGACCTCCCCATGCAGGAGAGATGTAAGAAATGACACCTAGTGGTGTTATACCAATAAGGAATTTCACAGTGTTATGGTGTTTATAAGAGCTCCATGTTTGAGCTCTGGCCATTAGATTGGATGGTCTGTCAATAAAGACTTCAAAACAGTCAATTACTACTGCTACTTTGTTTCCAAAACTCACATGAAAGCACATAGGCATGGCTTTTCTTAGTTCATCTCTTGAAGGCCACTTGACCAAAAATTGAATCCTGGCATATAATATATTAGTTACAATACTAAAATATCTTGACATGGTAGGCATAGATACAGAAAATCTGTAGGCAAGGTCTTGTAATTTCAAATTTAAACGATATTTCATCAGAGTAGCTATGAATTGTTGGAACTTATGGAGGCAAGTCCTGCCAGTAACTGTTAAATAAGGACTCATGAAATTAAACACATGCATGAGGATTAGAAAATTCGGCAGTCCAGTGTAAAATGACACTCTCTCATCATTGCCTTGAAAAAAAATTCTCGTTTAGAGTTAGTTGGTCTATTTTTTCTTTCAAAATTTTATTTTCGTCCATTAGTCTGTTAATCTCTTCCTACATAGCAATGATGGTTTCACTGGTGAGGTCGGTCTGCACCTCCACTGATTTGCTGTCCCCATCACCTTTTGCTTCGATATTACCAAGATCGAGCAGTGCTGCAGCAGCCAGTTCCTCGGCGATTCTTTCTGTCCGTAGACGCTTCCTTTGATATCTATCTGCGGCACATGGACTTGTTGTGTTCTTGTCATGTCCCAGTTTCACTGATGGTGCCCAATCTGGATTTGTAGTGTCACGTAGTGCAGCAGGTCGACCTTGAGAAAAAAAGCTCAAGTTAACTTATGGCACATGCAATTCAGATGCTTTTTAAACTTACGAAGGCAGAACATGAGTGGGCATACATTTCCATTGAATAATCGGTGCTATTATAGTATTCTATCTACCGCCGATTTTGCTATCTACCACCCCTTTCTGACTATAGTATGATACCTACTATCAGTCCCTAAGGATACGGTCTACTTGCTAATCCGCCTTTAATAAGGAGGATCATTGCCGACTTGATAACCTAACCTAACCTAACCTACAAACTGCTTATAATTATGCACCCATGTTGTCCTGCCAATAAATATTAAACTATCATTAAAGTCCAATGAGGATAACATACTAGTGGTAAGTAATGTTTGATAATCCTCATCAAACAGGAGGATTAACATTGACTGTAGATAACATACTTTGTGGTAGATACCATACTATAGTAGAAACTCGACGGTAGATAGCATACTATAATAGCACCGAATAATCTGGTTCCAGAATTTGTTGTTTTTCCCTTTAATGATTTTAAGTCCAAAATTAGATAAACACTGGGCCAATGAAGAGAGTGTTTATAATTATAAAGCTAATATTGATAATCTAGCCTAACCTTGTGTATTATAATTTTTGATTGTCAAAATGTATGTAAAAGTTTTGCATTATAATGTCAATGTCAAATCTTTATCAGTTCATGCCTAACCATTGTGTTTGTGTTTGGTTACAAATGCTATAATTTCTTATATACATATAAACATATGATGGACAAACTCTATTGTGATGCTCTTGGATGATCTTTTTGCCTCCTTGCAATTAAATGCGCAAATTTATTTATTTTTTCGATATTTCATATATATGCTGAAGACCCCTTCGGCTTAAACCAGCTTTCAGATATTATTATTATTATTATTTATAATCAATGTTTATTCATTACATAGGCCTGTATGTCTGCACAATTTAATACACAAATTAAAATAAATATAAATATACACTTAATTATATATAGGCATGAGCACCTTGACGAAATAGAGAAGGTAAGTAGCCTTTGTTATTATAGCCCCACACACACTACACACTGAACTAACGATGATACTTGTGAAGTCACCCATGCGATCGGATATAGCATGTTTACACAAGAATAATGATACTTTTAGGGCCTAGCCGAGACTAACCTGATATGAAATTATCAGAACAGATACGTGCGTAGGGTAGTGAGGATTCACGTAGATCAGCTCGTGATATTCTGGTCAACCACAAGTCACGTTTGCGCTTGGATAATTCTTCTGTATCCTTGTCCTGATTCTGAATAACTGCCGGTATGCGGTAGAAACTCTTGTCATCTCTTTGTCCTCGGTTCCCACAGCCAACAATAGTGCAAAAACTGGGCATTGTGTGAATGTGAATGTGATGAGATGGCTAACTATTCGACAGTTCAACTTACAGCTATTCACTGAACACGTCTTTGTATGTCCTCCAAGATGGCGGACCGGAAGTTTGATGACGTATAATGAAAGGACTCTATAGTACCACAACACTCCCCAGTCACTTGAAACTAGTGTCACAGCATTCCCGTCACTTTAAACTAGTACTACAGCACGCCCCAGTCACTTGAAACAGGTATCACAACACTCTCCAGTAAATTGAAACTAGTATCACAGCATTCTCTAGTTACTTGAAACTAGTCCCAAAGCACTTCCCAGTCACTTGAAACTAGTATCACAACACTCGCCAGTCGCTTGAAACTAGTATCAAAACACTCCCCAGTCACTTGAAACTAGTACCACAGCACTTCCCAGTCACTTGAAATTGGTACCACTGCACTCCCCAGTCACTTAAAACTAGTATTAAAACACTTCCCAATCACTTGAAACTAGTATCACAGCAATTCCCAGTCACTTGTAATTAGTATCACAAGACTCCTCAATCACTTGAAACTAGTATCACAGCATTCCCCAGTCACTTGAAACTAGTCCCACAGCACTTCCCAGTCACTTAAAACTACTATCACAACATTCCCCGGTCACTTGAAACTAGTATCACAGCATTCCCCAGTCACTTGAAACTAGTAACACATCACTCCCCAGTCACTTGAAACTAGTATCACAGCATTCCCCAGTCACTTGAAACTAGTCCCACAGCACTTCCCAGTCACTTAAAACTAGTATCACAACATTCCCCAGTCACTTGAAACAAGTATCACAGCATTCCCCAGTCACTTGAAACTAGTAACACATCACTCTCCAGTCACTTGAAACTAGTATCACAACACTCCCCAGTCACTTTAAGCTAGTATCACAGCATTCCCCAGTCACTTGAAACTAGTACCACAGTACTCGCCAGTCAATTGAAACTAGTATCACAACACTCCCCAGACACTTGAAAATAGTATCACAGCATTCCCCAGTCACTTGAAACTAGTACCACATAACTTCCCAGTCACTTGAAACTAGTATCACAACATTCCCCAAAACTAGTATCACAACATTCCCCAGTCACTTGAAACTATTTTCACAGTATTCCATGATCACTTGAAACTAGTACCACAGCACTAACCAGTCACTTGAAACTAGTTTCATAGTATTCTCCATCAGGATCAAATAACTCCCCTTTTTTGAATGCTCAAAATAGAAACTGTACACGAGTAACTACCTTTTCATTACAATTTCAACTTTATCCGAACAATAACATCGAAATATAACTCTGATTTGTTCTCAAGATACATAATCTCGTTACCTATACTGTCTTTCGTTTCATGTGTATGCCATGTATAAGTTATACCGAACTCGGCCCACACAAACACTTTCACATCACGGTTACCAAGTGGTCTAGTCGTCATCTGGCATCAGTGTGTTTGATATAGGGGATTATCTGAAAAACCTATGTTGTGAAATAGCAGGGATAATGACAATAAAAAAAAAATTAAGGTAAAACATCACGAAAATTAGTGATATATATATATATATATATATATATATATATATATATATATATATATATATATATATATATATATATATATATATATATATATATATATATATACATCGTATGTGTGTAAACGAAATTCAGACAAAAATAACCAATTAACGAAGCTCCCCTAGTTTAAAGCAAATATAACTAAAGGAAATCAACGAAAACTACATAATTCCTAAAGTTTTTTCAAGAAACTGTGACAGACAAACGGAAGTCCTGCAGTGGGCTAGCAAATGCTGATGGTGATATGTAGATTTATAAATACGCATAGTATATATATATATATATATATATATATATATATATATATATATATATATATATATATATATATATATATATATATATATATCCACCAAAACGAAATTGTATAAATTTGATATGGGAATTCCACTCGTTAAAATCGCACACATTTTTCACTTCAGTAGAGAAAACCAAAGTAAAAATAAAGTTTTTAAAAACTTGTTATACCAATGATTCCATAAACTATTTAATTTCTAAGATACAAAAAGACAGTTTGTTTGAACATTACGCCTATGTGCATAAGATTATTTGACATATCTCGGAATACCTACAATTTACAATGTACATGATTAATTGAAGAATTACCTAACATGGTAATGCAAATACGATGCAAAGGTATTAAACAACATTCAAAGTTGCCTCGAGCGCGTATTATTAATAAGCTATAAGAAAAATAATGTATTAACGATGGCAACTTTAGAAAATTTGTTCATAAGTTATGGTATAATGTATGGGAGGAAAACAGAGATCAATAAAGAACAGATTTCAAAAATAGTAATCAGAACAGCGATGAACAAAAGAGGAGAAATTATAACTGTCTCCTTTTTCGTTAACGTTTAAGGCAACACTCACCCTTCACGGCTCCTACTTCTTCTTCTCCAGTCCTGTTGCCGTCGAATGAGGTCACCATCGCCTTCCACTGACGCTTAGATCTTCTCTGATGCAATGAGGAAATTCAACGGCAATTTTCTGAGTTGTCTTCACAATTTTAATGTCCCTGAAGTTAATAAATATCCTCTGTACTTTCCACCTTTTCTATGTAATATGTTTGGTGCCTTAAAGTATGTTCCGTTTAAATGGTCAAAATTCATTGTAAACATTATTATATTGAGTTTTTTACCTTTTTAAGAGAGGTTGTGGTAATATATGTACACCAATATACCCAGCAAGACTAAGTCTATCAACACCACTAACATGCCATTAATCTTATCGAAACACACACTAGCACTAGAATTATTACCAATAATGAATATGGTACTACGACTATTAATCAGGACAATGTAACTACTAGGTCTATCACCGATCCATTCTGTGGCATTAGGTTTATCACCAAAACACTCTGTGAAACTATACTTATTACCAACACAGCCTGTGGTATAGTAGGTGCATCCACAGGACACACGAGGTATAACCCCAACATAGTACAAGGTGTATTACCAACACACTCTATAATACTAGGCCTATCAGAAACGCACCCTTTGATATCACGATAATAGCCAACACGAACACCATGGTACAGTACTAGGTTTCTCACCAACAAACCCTTTGGAACTTGGTGTATCCTCAACAAAACCTTAAGTGCAATGCTCACAAATGCACCAAAGACTATATACTGAAGGAAGATAGGAAGGCTCAAAATAGAATGTTAATACGCTAGTTGGCAACTCCAAAGTGATCATAATAGTTGGTTGTTCCGATTTCAGATGGCGTTGTAGTATGTATGCACCTTCCAATTTTTCAACAAAACCTGCTGAAACCTCTCCAAAATCCCAATTCCTACACCCTCCATTATCATCAACATAATTTTTCAGTCATTCAATAATCAAGAGAGACGTATTCACATATATTCACTTCATTCTTTCCGCCATATTGAAACTTGGTTATTTTTCCAGTACACTTGTTTCACTAATCACGTTCATAACGTCATTAACACTATCCTCAAACAGCCCTGCATCAACTAGAACATCACTGTCACTCGATGCCATGTTTCTAGCGAGTAATTAGCAATCTGCACTGCAATAATCCCACAATAACCGTCAAAATCAACGAGAACGCGAATACAAGGTCCTAACATGACGAAGGACTAAGAGGGGGGACAAGTGAGGGAAGAGAGAATGAGGCTTTGCTGGTGCTGATTGGCTAAAATTGGATGCAAGACCGGTTTACGTGGCTGTGATTGGTTGGAAAAGGCTCTTTCTCCGCACATCCTGTGTGGAGTAAGTGTTGACCAAAGACTATATACTCAAGGAAAATAGGAAGGCTCAAAATAGGATGTTAATACGCTAGTTGGCAACTCCAAAGTGAACACAATAGTTGGTTGCTCCGATTTCAGATGGCGTTGTAGGTATACATCGTTTGTCGTCTGTTTGTTTATATTCAGAATTTGATAGTTGACTCAAACGAAAAAATGGCGCCGGCAGTAAAGAGGTCACACAAGTGTGTTGTGTGCCATAAACAAAAAGAAACCGATCCTCATTTGGTATTTCACGGGTTCCCTAAGGACAAAGAATGGTGAGTACAAACAGTATAATACATGCAGTATGTGCTGCTAATGAGTAAGCCCCACTGATATTGGATGTAAGATTAAGGCAAGGCATCCACAGTAAATCTCTTTTGTTTTTCATTTTTTGTTGGCTTGTATGCGACCTTATTTCTATTTCCAACCCCCTTTTGATTATTTTTGTGTGTGATACAATTTTGTGTTATTTTGATCCTTTTGATTGTACATTTATTAGTTTACAATACTAAACTATACATGAGTGTATTATGCTTTTCCATTTCAATAAAAAATAAAATACAATTGTGTTTTTATACACCTAATGTCTCTCCATCTTACAGTGGCCTACAAACTAATTAAATGTATGCCTACACAGCATTTGTGGTTAAGTTTAACAAATCAGATATACAGTATGTTTTATTTTATTCGAATGTGGTATTGTATAGAACATTTAAAAATGGTTGTAATATACTGTACAATATTTAAATTTGCAAGAAAATTAACTAAATCATAAGAGATACAGCTATTGAATTTCTGATAGAGTGAGAAACATAATTTGCAATTTAGTTACCTAAAATTTAAGAATATCATGAATATATGAGTAAAATATACTGACATAGTAAAGCAAATTATGAACAAATATGTCGCAAAATTTACAATCGAATTCCATCCTATAAACCCGTAAGCATTACCGCTCTGAATGTTTGGTTGCTCGCTCAAGAGATGGAGCCATTCGTTTTGCATGGGAGTATCTGGCATCTTTTCATAGCACACTCATTTGTGTGTTAAAAGCCTGAGCCTTCCTATCTTCCTTCAGTATATAGTCTTTGGTGTTGACTCTCCGTCTTCTCGTCCGGGTTATCTTAAATTATTATTATTATTATTACTATTATTATTATTATTATACATTTGCCGGAGGTTACGTCAATCAAAACATAATCTAAAGTTGGTTCCGTGGAAACTTTAAATTGAAAGTTTAAAAAGTTTATATATCCAAAGGGCATAATTCAAATGAAAAGGAAACAAGGAAACGAAAGTTAATTATATCAGATATTACCACACTGAGAACCGATAATGAAGTCAGACTTTCCTTGACACTACTATATTTCAAACACAGCTATAATGAGACATTAGTATTATGAGACATTGCACTCAGACGAATATATTGAAGGTCTTTTACTATGAAGCACCTTTTTATCAAGATCCTGCTGCGGGACATTGACATGTATGAACTGAGACACGGTTATATTAAGACACCCCTATACTGAATCATCTATGACTATGAGACACTGTTATACTGAAGTAATTTTTCTCCTGAGACACTACTATAATGCGACATTACTATAATGCTGGAATCACAGAGGAAGTGACGAGGCACGGAAACGCCAAAATGCGAGAAACATCTCACACTTGTCGCATAGACGTAGGCGTATGCTCAAGTTTGTCAGTTGACTAGATGGATTCCCTGTATGATGACGCATTCATTTTAGTAAGCAAAGGGGGGAAAAAGCTGTTGGTGCCATAAGCATTTTCTATTGAGGAATAGAACTACGGGCTGCAAGTGTGCAAGAGCCCGTGGCTGACCGTAAGAGCCAGGCAATCTACAACACAACGAGGAACAGAAAAGAAGAATTTCAAAAAACCTTCTGCTAGCTGATGAAATAGAATGATGAAAAAAAAAATCAATTAATTCATGAATGCTATACAAAATTAAGAGAAATATCATAGGAATGGAAGGCAGTAGGTTGGCCAAGGCACCAGCCACCCGTTGAGATACTACAACTGGCCAGACAGTATAACGTTGGATCCCTCTCTCTGGTTACGGCTCATTTCATCTTTACCTACACTTACACAGAATAGTCTGGCCTATTCTTAACACATTTTCCTCTTTCTTCGTACACTTGATAACACTGAAAACACCAAACAATTCAATAGGTTCATTGCTTCCACTGTAATTGTTCAGTGGCTACTTTCCTTAGGGTTGTGGTGGCCGATGTGATAACGTCCCTGACTGGTCGCTGCAACCTCACCATCCTTGTAAGCTAAGGATGGATAGTTTGGGGAGCCTATAGGCCTATCTGCTGAGTCATCTGCAGTCATTGCCTGGCCCTTCTTGGTTCTAGCTTGGGTGGAGAGGGGCTTGGGCGCTGATCATATGTATACATGGTCAGTTTCTAGGACATTGTCCTACTTGCTGGAGTAATGTCACTGTCCCTTGCCTCTGCCGTTCATGAGCGGCCTTTAAAAACCTTTAAGTGTAGAAGAGACTCTTTAGCTATGGTAAGCAGATATTCTAAGAGAAGGACACTCCAAAATCAAATCATTGTTCTCTAGTCTTGGGTAGTGCCAAAGCCTCTGCGCCATGGTCTTCCACTGTCTGGGGTTTGAGATCTCTTGCTTGATGGTACACTCGGGCACACCATTCTATCTTGTTTCTCTTCCTCTCGCTGTTTTGAAGTTTTTATCCTCCTTTTTTCTAGTTTCTATTGTTTATATATGAAATTTTTATTTTTATTTTATTATTGGTCATAAACCTCTTGTAGTTTTTTCCTTATTTCCTCTCCTCACTGGTCTATTTTCCAGGTCGAGCCCTTAAGCTTATAGCTTCCTGCTTTTCCAACTAGGCTTGTAGCTTAACAAGTAATAATGATAATAATAATAATAATAATAATAACATTTAGGGGAAAGCAAATTCATGGCCAAAAGAAAAAAAGAAAGAAAAAATAATACTAATTATGGTACGTCATATCACCCCTGGGTTCACATCATACAGGATAATATCTCCGTTTAAGTTTCCCAGACTTTATCCTGATGCAATGGAACAAATCTGGTCTTTTCGATGATAGCTTATACCAATGAGCGAAAGCGACAGTTTCCGCTGTTCTTGAGAGTTTTCTTAATTTTTCCAGATTGTTCTGACTTATTTTTAAATTTCAGCCATCCACCAGAATTGGTGCAGTTGTCTTGGATGGCGAAAGACTGACGCTTTCTCCTGAAATTTTCTTTTTCCCCTTTGTCGTTTCTTAAATGTTCAGTGTAAGTATTGAACACAAAGAAAAAAAAAAACTCAAAAATATTTATGTATGCATTACATTAGTTAAGGCATTTAAATATTATCTAATAATTTTTCGGGTAACTTACCACATATCAATTACATTATAGACTACTATTATGCCTAAAAAGTATATATATATATATATATATATATATATATATATATATATATATATATATATATATATATATATATATATATATATATATATATATATATATAGGCTATATAGGCCTATAGACATATACCCACCCACACACACATACACACACACACCCACACACACACACACACACACACACACATATATATATATATATATATATATATATATATATATATATATATATATATATATATATATATATTTATATTTATATATATATATATATATATATATATATATATATATATATATATATATATATATATATATATATATATATATATACATTTGGCATATGAAAAGTAAATATTTGCCGTATGTGTATGAAAGGTAAATTTTGTCAAAATAGTTTATTTGTAAAAAGTTTGTACTCGTAAGCTATAATGTTCTTAATAGTTCTTTATATATATATATATATATATATATATATATATATATATATATATATATATATATATATATATATATATATATATATATATATATATATATATATATATATATATATATATATATATATATATATATATATATATTCTCTACTTGATGACGATGCAGATGTATACTTATACATAGGCCTATATGTCTTAAGTTCTACGCAAGCGTAGGCATAAATAACGCGATTTAGATTCAAGGTACATATAAGCATAAGAGGCTTCAGTGAAATTGTCACAGGATGTTTCAGTATACTCATTTCTTAGTACAGAAGTGTTTTGTTATCGTAGTTACTATCGACATTATAGTAATGTGTCATTATAGTAGTGTCTCAGTAGAGAAATTACTTTAATATTACAGCTTCCCATTGATAATGTTTTATGTTAGTGGTGCCTCAATGCCGACATGTATAAATAAAACCGAGTGTCAGTACGGCAGTCTCAAGTATTAATGTCTCATCATAGCTGTGTTCGAATATAGTCGTGTCCCAAGGAAACAGTGACTCATTTTAGTCAGACTTCAATATCAATTATGTAATAGTATATTGGCGTTTCAGTGTTGTAATATCTGATATTATTAACTTTCGTTTCATCGAGTCCTTTTACATTTTTTTTTAACATAATGTTGATTCCAGTCTTCTTTATTTTGTTCTTAAAACCTATAAACTTCATTTGAAACTTCCAGTTTAAAGTTTCCACGGTACCAACTTTAGACTTTGTTTCGATTGACAACCTCCAGCAAATATATTAACTAAATGATAATAATAATAATAATAATAATAATAATGATAATAATAATAATAATAATAATCATTATCATTATCATCATCGTTATCAGCATCATCTCCTCCTACGCTTATTGACTCAAAGGACTTCGGTTAGATTTCGCCAGTCATCTGATCTAATTTACTACTTTTCCATTCATCATCTCCTACTTCGCGTTTTATAATAATAATAATAATAATAATAATAATAATCTGCTTGACAATATATTTAGATTTTTATTTGAGAACTAAACATGGGATATGTTGAGAAAGATTTTTTTCAACCAATCACAGCCACATATAACCGGACGCGCCTCCGTTTTCAGCCAATCAGCATCAGCGAAGCCTCCCTCCCTCTCTCCCATCACCCGTCTTCTATCTCCCGACTCCCAGTCCAGCGTCACGTGGAGTACCATCAACTTTGAATTTGTGTTGTCGGTGATTTTGACGGTTATTTTGTGATCATTACAGTACGGATTACTATTTACTCACTAGAAATATGACATCGAGTGACAGTAATGTTCTAGTCGAAGTAAGGCTTTTTGAGGACAGTGTTTATGATGTTATTAACGTGATTAGTGAAGAAAGGTGCACTCAAAGAATTATCAAGGAATGAACAATGAAGTGAACATAGTTGAATATGCTTGTCTTGATTATTGTTTGAATGAAAAAGTGAAGTTGACCATAACAGAAGTAGTAGGAATGGGGATTTTGAAATGGTTTCGGTTGGTGTTGTTGGAGAATCGGAACCATTACACCTTGTGTAGGTGATACACCATGTTCCACAGGGCTTGGTGAGAAACCTAGTACCATGATGTGTGTGTTGGGGATCAACGTAATACCAAAGGGTGTTTTGCTGATAGCCTACTACTATAGAGTGTGCTGGTAACACACCTTGTACTGTGTTGGGGTTATACCTCGTGTATCTTGGGGATAAACTTGGTACTACTGGGGTGTTGGTAGCCTAATAAGCCTAATGCCATAGAGTGTTTTGTGGATAAATTTGTGGATAAACTTAGTGCCACAAGATGTATTGGTGATAGAC
>NC_090739.1:111369626-111379626 GCF_036898095.1 Palaemon carinicauda | reverse complement strand
TCAAACATAAATACACATACATTATATAGCCTACGTATATATATATATATATATATATATATATATATATATATATATATATATATATATATATATATATATATATATATATATATACACACATCCATACATAACTTATATTTTCCTTTTCTGCTGAAATTTTAGAATACAACCGCTCAACTAACATCACATACCTTTAACTGACGTTTTCTCAAATTCTATCAATTTCATTTCCTTTCAAGAGTTGTTAGGAGTCCTAATATCTTCACTTATTACTTCCTAGAAATAAAAGAAATGAAATTCAAATTCTGAATTCTCAACAATTGTTGTCCACCTTCTCGTATCGATTCGCATATAAGGATTTTGAAATAAATGGTAACAAAGGAATATATAGGTTTGCTAGAGAGAGAGAGAGAGAGAGAGAGAGAGAGAGAGAGAGAGAGAGAGAGAGAGAGAGAGAGAGAGAACTATAGCCATTCTAACCATACTGTACGTATTTTTATTGAGATTCGTTTGATATTAATTTGTTTCTAAGTAGAGGGTTATTTTATGTCATTACTCTTTATAATATTCATTATTGATCTGAATTTTACCGGCATTTTCTTTTTATTTAAAAATAATGTCAAAATAGTTCACAGTATACATCTACCTATTTTCTTTTCTTTCACTTCTTGCTTACTGAAAAAATAGTAATGTTTAATTACTACAAGAAAATTGAAGGAAAGGTAGAATTTCAGGGTTGAAATATTTATTTCTGACGTCAGTTATATTTCCTTAATTTTTCATAATAACCTATACGGTAATTTCAGCTATACCTTGTGAAACTAATAATAAAATGGTCCATTTTTTATAATAAACACTAAGGCTAGGCTAGATAATCTTTTCAAACCCTCCAGCCTCTACAAATCATGTGGACACAACAAGTTGAAGACTTATAGTATTTTTTAGTGTGGATTTGATGATTAAAACAGACTACGCCATATAATTCTTTAAATACGAAATGAATGTATTTGATAAACGGCAGCATTCCTGTTTGGACGGTTGTTAGGCAGTTGGCAATTATGACCAAAAATGGTAGCGAGTTTTTGCCGTAAAACCTATTTCAAAGAGCAAGGAAATCTATTCCAGCAAACGGACTTAATATTGAATCCATATGCATATTGCCCTTCTGTATATAGAATTTACTTAGAATCAAAGGATAATTAAGCGGCATTTGAATAGAATGGCAAAATAGAATTCCAAATTCAATTAAACCTACTTTTGGCGAAATACTATTAATGGCTTTATGAGTCAAGGACAACGTTATAGTTTTTATTAAAAACTTTATTTCCCTTCTGGAAAATATCTATTCATGTAATTGTCGAATTGTTTCTTTTGTTACTTTGTATATATATATATATATATATATATATATATATATATATATATATATATATATATATATATATATACATATATATATATATATATATATATATATATATATATATATATATATATATATATATATATATATATATATATATATATATATATATATATATATATATATATATATATATTTGTAAATTAGCCCGAAATATTACTTATTTCATTCTTTATTGATTTAAGAGAAACATTTTGAAATGATATTGCGATAGGATATGGTTTCATAAGATATGTCTTTAGAGAGAAGGGATCATATCCAATTGAGATATATTCCCTTTCGTGTTTCAATCATTCAGGGGCAGGCAATTTGGCTTGCTGTTTATCTAACATTTCCCGTAACTTTGTCTGGCAAACACACCACTATCAGGCCCTGATCCAATGGCTCCTTTGTCAACATGCGGGAACTTGTACTCAGCAGCAACGATTAGGAGAAGACTCACAAAGTAAAATTTCTAGATGTGAATGTGTTTCCCGTCTATTCTTTAAGGGTGTGTCGGAAATTCCATCGTTCCTAAATCCACGAGCTGTATGACCTCGTCTTCAAAGGCTAGCACAATAGCCATACAAGTGTCAAGCACAATACTGCTAACGGTGATGGGAGCCATATAGAATTGGAAAGACAGGCTCTTGTTCGATTCTCCTGTTGTAAGATAACGTTGGCAGTTGGAACTTGCAGACATGGCTCAATGGGTCTCCTCCAAAATGTCAGGGTCATTATTATGTAGGGTTTGCCCCTTTCCACAATTTCATTGAAAGTGTCCTCCATAATCCTAGTAAAATTCCTGTATAGTCCTAGATTTTAAGTTGCCAGTCCTCGTATCAAATTGTCATCATATCCTTTTTCCTTTTTGCAATGTAACTGTGGCCGGAACTAGCAACATCTTGGAGTTCTCCGCTTTTTAAATCTCTTCATATGTTTAGGTTCATAAAAAGTTCTTATCTGGATTAGTGTATCCTGATACCCCAAAAGGGCTTAAAAAATCAGGGTTATGATGGTAGTCAGGTAGAAGGTTTAGCAAATCTAGTTTGGCCATGTTATTCCAAATTTTTTTATCACAGAGTACTTGTTGTTGTGTCGGCAACTAAAAGAAGAATGATCAGTGCAGAGTTTGACCATCTATTATATGGTTGCATCCTTGTACACAACTTCATAATATATGTCGGTATGTGAATGACATACTACATAAGTTGCATCGACCAAATTTTCATTTTGAGACATGTTGTACAGCAATGCGTAGACTATAGAAATCCCCATTTGATGGTATTTGTGGGCTAGGAAAATGCCTTTGATAGTGTGTATCTGTCATTTTATGGAGAATCCTGCATTATTATGGAATTCCTCTTAAATATGTAAATTTGATTAGGTCTGTTCATGACCATAGCAAGTGCAAATTTAATGTTAATGGATTTTATCAAGAGAATTTCCCAATTTCCAATGAACAGCAGAGTACTCCAAGGGAATGTGTTGTCACCTATGTTGTTTATCCTCCTCATGTGTAGAACATTCAGAGATGGTGGAGAAGGATTAGACTGGATTGGTGATGGGAATTTAGCAAACCTAGAGTATGCTGATGATACTGTCCTTCTTAGCAGAACACCACAAGATTTGCAAAGCTTGCTTACCAGAATGCATGAAATATCACACGAGGTGTTGCTGAAGATAAATAGAAGAAAGACAGAGCTGATGAGAACGGAGTATACAATGGAAGATGAAATAACATTGGAAGGAGAAAGGATTAATGAGGTAGAATCATTTGAGTATTTAGGAACAATGATCTCCAATACAGGGTCTTTAGAATTAGAGTATAGTGAAATATTGAAAAAAGCAAATCATACAATGGCTAGGTTAAGTAAAATTTGGAAATCAAATTGCCTAAAATTTCATATAAAAATCAGACTATAATATCAGTTTATTGAGATCGGTGTTACTCTATGGACATGAGTCATGGTATAACAATGGAACAATCTCCAATGGATTTAGTAGATTTGAGAATAAAGCCCTCAGAAGGATATTGGGAGTTGAATGGCAGGACAGGATTAGAAACGAAACTAGAAGAGAGATTAATCGAGTACCATATGTGGATCAGATTATGATGAGGGGTAGATGGAGATGGTTTGCGCATGCTCTTCCCACTCCTTAAGAGAGATTAGTTCACCAAACGTTTAACTGGGCTCCACAAGGCACTAGAAGAATTGGAAGACCCAGGCCTACATGGCTTAGGACTATAAAGCGCGAAGTAGGAGATGATGATTGGAGAAGTATTCAATTAAAAGCTCAAGACAGAGACGACTGACGAAAGTTGGAAGAGATGATGATGATGATATATATATATATATATATATATATATATATATATATATATATATATATATATATATATATATATATATATATATATATATATATATATATATATATATATATATATATATATATATATATATATATATATATATATATATATATATATATATATATATATATATATATATATATATATATATATATATATATATACATATAGAAAAAAATTCTTGCAGAACGACTAACCGGATTAAACATCCACATTATTTTAAATAAAAAAGGAAATCCAAATGGAAAGACGTTCTCGTGAGAGGAAGTTTAACAGATTTTTCCACTGAGTGATCCACGTACTTTTTCCTCAGTGTAAAAGTAAACGGAACTGAAAAAATATATAATGGAATTTGAAGCATTCTTCGACCTAAGTCAATCAACTGGAAGCTTTTGTTGAGAAACGGCTTTTATTTATTTTTAAACTTTTCCTCCATGGGGTCAAAACGAGAATGAAAATGGTCATATTGATTGATGGTTTGACCAATGCTTTGGGTCAAAGGAATCACATTCCTTTGTTAGAATTATTTACACTTATGTGTGTTTGTGTGTGCATTTAATGCACGGTTTTATCTACTATTTATCATTTTCTTTAGTGTATTCAGCACTTGATTAATGATTTTCTAAGCCATACATATTAAACCCTTTACTGAATAATAGTTTACTCAAAGGTAAAACATTTCCTTCATCTATAATTGTGAAACTTGTTATGTTCATTGCAATCAATGATACTGTCCTTACATTACATTTTTGTTGGCATCTTACATATCAAATAAAAAGATTCCTTTTCTTATCAACATTCCTAATTTATATATATATATATATATATATATATATATATATATATATATATATATATATATATATATATATATATATATATATATATATAGATAGATAGATAGATAGATAGATAGATAGATATGTTCCTTTTTCCCTATGTCAAATATCATACTCAAAACTATGTTTTTGTGTAATCAATATGATTTTTGAAGCTTGCAGAAGAGTAGGAAAAAAACAAGTTTATTATTTTAATACATTGGTTCTAACTTTAGAATTTTATAAAGAAAATTATTTAAATGACTGTAACTTAGACGTTACGTTTGTCATACAAGCTTTTAGATTAAGATCTTCCATATTTAGTAAGTCAACCAAAATTTTATATGTATATACAGTATAAATATATACACACACATATATATATATATATATATATATATATATATATATATATATATATATATATATATATATATATATATATAGTGTGTGTGTGTGTGTGTGTGTGTGTGTGTTTCAAAATACTAGGCAGGCAGTTAATTCTAATAGCAAGGCCTTCTCCATCATGAGGCTCAGTACTACACCGTATTCTAAAAGTTTTATTCTAGCTGTTACCAAGTTGTGGAATGATCTTCCTATTCGGGTAGTTGAATCAGTAAAACTTCAAAAGTTCAAAGTTGGAGCAAATGATTTTATGTTGACCAGGCTGACACGAGTCTTTTTATTGTTTATATATGACATATCTGTTTTTAACGTTCCTGTTACTGTTTTTAGAATGGTATATTGTTAATTTATTCTTATCATTTAATTATTTCCTTATTTCCTTTCCTCATTGGGCTATTTTTCCCTGTTGGAGCCCTTGGGCTTATAGCTTCTTGCTTTTCCAACTAGGGTTGTAGCTTGGCTAGTAATAATAATAATAATAATAATAATAATAATAGGCTATTCTGATAAACCTAAAGTCTTCCATATTTCCATCTGTGTACCTTATGCACGGAGAAGTTGCAGCTCAGAATTATTAAAACACTTAATCAAAAGGAATTGCGACTAATCTTACCTGTGTTTTTCTTCAGATAGTAACACCTTTTGTAGCGTCTAGTTACAGAAAAATGGAGCAATGTCTGCTATAATTTGATTTCCATTTCAATGAATGTTTTATGACACTACTTTCGAAAAAACTGTAATTATAGTGGTTTTGTTTTTTATGCATATTAATTGAAGAGACCTCTAGAAATGACAATAATGTTACATATAGAAATCTGTGTTCACAATGTAATATCTTTTAAGTCGGCTAAACATCTGTAAGAACCAAATAGCATAAAAGGGCATTTTCTGAAGGGTTTATATTAATGCCTGACTCCCCATTAGCTTATTTCAAGTCATAGAATTAGGTGGTCGGAGGCCGAGTGATTTTTCTATATTAGTGATTTGATTCAAAGAAATGGTGTGTAATACACTTGAATTACTTGTTGTACCCATAATCGTATTTTATATCTAAACCACTTTCTGGGTTACAGTACTTCTTTATTATTCCATTTGATTAAATACAACATATCTGGCATTATCAAGGTACTGGCAACATAGCAATTACTTTACCTGTATAAATACAATGTTCTTGTATTTTTATTTAGAATGTGAGTTCGATAATGTTAATAAAAAGATGAAAGTAATGAGTCAAATTAAATCTTTATATCAATTTCGTTGCTATAATATATATTTTTACTCACATCGTGTCAGCGGTCAAGATTTACAAACACACACGCACACTTACAACATTAAAGGTGTCATCGTCTTTTTTAGCATAAGTGTAGTTTTGTCTATAACAACGTAATAACAATTATATTGATTAGAAATATGTCTAAACATGACCTTGACATAATGTACAATATCTCATGTTCACAATGGATATTTTATTTATGTTGCCCAAATAACAAGAAGCATGCAATAGATGCAGTACCCAAAAAAGGATAAAAATGTTATATGTCTAGAATCAATAAATACCTTAGATATCAGAGAATTGGAAATGTTTCAAATTATTAGTTGGTTAAAAGTTAACTTCGTAATCAATGTGAACTTATATTTCTAGAAATTTTTTCTGAAAATTATGTAGGTATTTGGTAAAAAAAAAGATAAAATCTTTATTTTAAACTTCAGTTTGTTATTCACTTTTTGAAAATCAAACACTCTGAGGTCATTCAACATTAATCTTATAGGGAGCTAATGTTTTGATTAAAGACGATGTATCTAGGTTTTTTATACTGTCTCTCATGTGTTGAAATATATATATATATATATATATATATATATATATATATATATATATATATATATATATATATATATATATATTTATTATATATATATATATATATATATATATATATATATATTATATATATATATATTTATATATGTATATATATATATATATATATATATATATATATACACACGAACACACACACGTATATATATGTGTGTATACGTGTGTGTGTGTATATATATATATATATATATATATATATATATATATATATATATATATATATATATATATATATATATATACACAGACATATTATACATATATGTGTGTATGTTATACCTGTAGATATATATATATATATATATATATATATATATATATATATATATATATATATATATATATATATATATATATATTATATATATACACAGTATATATACACGTGTGTGTGTTTAAATATGTATTTGTACCAGCTGTTAGTGTTAGGGTTAGTAACAACGGACCAATTTGATTCCAAAAATAAGCTAAAACATAATTACACAAATTATTAATTTAAAGTTGACATGAACAATATGTTTCATTGTATTTAATTATCTAATTGCCAAATGTGTCAGATGTATTGCATTATACGAAATGAAATATAAACATGCAATTTTGTAGAGCTTTTACACAGCAATAATAAGATTCTGATAAAAGAATAATCTATTCAAATAAGATCTGCAGGTTTCTAACCAATTAAATTGAATATTTTTGTTAATAAAATTTTTGGAAAATTTGGTTTAATTTCAATTAATAGTTAGAATATAATCTGCATAGTTTTAATTAGTTTTCGATTTGCCTGTCACAAACATTAATTGGTCTTAAATAGCTTAACTAAAGCTCCTATTGGTTTCAATGGTTCTAATGTTTCAGTATAAATGATTATAAGCTTAATAGACATGGTGCCTAATCTAAATATTTCTAGTAACCAATAAATTGATATTGCCAATAGTGATGAAGTTCTCGGAATTGAATTATTTGATAGATATTTATTTTTACTGATTGATGGATTAAATTATAATTTGGACAATGGCATCACAGCAACAATGTCATGAGTACATCGACAAATAATCATTCAAATTAGGCAGTTACCAGAAATGTTGGTAATTAAATTGCTACTCATATTGTGAGAATGGCACATGATAATTGATTACTAAACATTACGTATGATACTGAGTGATTGATGCGTTGGGCAATAGGTGGCAATAAATCCACAGCACCTCCCTCATACCATCGAAAACAGCCTACACATAAATAATGAATATTTTTTCATATACCTCCATCGAAATACAAAAATCTATAGTGATAATATCAAAATTGAAAATGCCTGTGAAAGGTGAGTTTGGAACCCAATTTTCAAAATCTTTCCTTACTAAATCACGATGATCTCGCAGTAGGTAATAGGTTGGACAGGGGTCCTTTGAGTGGCCAGATAGTGCTACATTGGATACTTCTCTCTGTTTACGGTTCATTTTCCGTTTTCCTACCCATTCACTGAATAGTCTGAACTATTCTTTACATATTCTCCTTTGCCCTCATACACCTGTCAACACAGAGATTACCAAACAATTCTTCTTCACCCAAGGGTTACTGCACTATCATTGTTCAGTGGCCTCTTTCCTCAAGGTATGGATAGAAGAGACTTTAGCTAAAATCAAACCCTGGTTTTCTAGTCTTGGGTAATGTCATAGCCTCTGTATGGTCTACCACTGTCATGGGTTAGAGTTCTTTTGCTTAAGGGTACACTCGGCCACACTATTCTATGTTATTTCTCTTCCTTTTGTTTTAATACATTTTTTATAGTTTATATAGGAGATATTTATTTTAATGTTGATATTGTTCTTGAAATATTTGATTTTTCCTTCTTTCCTTTCCTCACTGGGTTATTTTCCCTGTTTGAGCCCCTGAGCTTATAGCATCCCGCTTTTCCAGCTAGGGTTGCAGCTTAGCAAGTAATAATAACAATAGCAATGCATAAAGTGTTTCAGTGAAAAGCGTCTGCAGTGCAATTGCTTAAGAATCAATCCTAATGTTTATTGAAATTGGGTAAGAACCTTTTGCTAGAAATAGATGACCTCTTTATAAACAACTCAACGGGAATAGGAAGAGCCAAAACGAAAGAAAAAAAAAACATATGGAATAACTTGTTTGAATTAAAACTATATATACTTTATTATGCAATCAATAAATGGATTTTTTAAAATGTGTACTTTCTGATGTATATATGAAATCCATAATACTGTACAATAATTCTGTTTTTGAAAATGAAAGTTATATTCTAGTTTCCCACTCTCCAAATCATCAAAATGAAAGTGAAAACTATTATCCATAAGATAACATAACGGGAAAAGGAAAAGTAAATGCTATTTGCGAAACAATTATTCTTCAAAAAAAAAAAAAATGTTTCTGGACTGCAGACAATACAGTATTTTAAGCGGAACATATCACTGAATATATATTACTTTTAAACTTCTCTTATTTCTCCATGAGTGACTTGTGAAATTTATGTTTTGTAATTTGAGCCATTTTTTCTTAATTCTGTAGTGTTTAATCCTGCCAAACTAATTCACCAAGCAAAGAGTGTGTAGTTTTTAAAATTAATGCTATTTATCTTGCACTGATGAATGTGTGTTTTAAGTTAATGTTAATAACTATAAGATTCTGGGTTTGGAAAATCATCATCATCATCATCATCTCCTCCTACGCCTATTGACGCAAAGGGCCTAGGTTAGATTGCACCTGTCGTCTATATCTTGAGCTTTTAATTCAGTACTTCTCCATTCATCCTCTCCTGCTTCATGCTATGTGAGCCTGGGTTTTTGAAGTTGACGTTTAGAAAATAATGACCTAAAATATACTGAAAAATATGCCAAAGCAAAATTCGGTATTTCTCTCTCTCTCTCTCTCTCTCTCTCTCTCTCTCTCTCTCTCTCTCTCTCTCTCTCTCTCTCTCTCTCTCTCTCATTTTTTACACAATTTTCTTCGATTGATTTAAGATGTTGTTATGACTGTCCGTAATTAGGCCTATTGAAAAAATATTTTTTCTAGGCCAGCATTTACTAATCCCTGTATATACACATACACAAACACACACAGACACACATACACACACACACACACACACACACACA
>NC_090739.1:111359626-111362126 GCF_036898095.1 Palaemon carinicauda | reverse complement strand
CCTATCTTTAACTAACGTTTTATTTACATCGTATCAATTTCATTACCTGTTGAGAGCTGTAAGGAATGATAATATCTTTGCTTATTAATTAGCATATCTTTCAAAAATACAGGAAAAGAAATCAAATTCTGAATATTCAACAATTGTTTGTTACATTTTTTTAGCGATTTGCATATGAAGATTTTGGAATAAATGTCAACAAAAGGACATATAGGTTTGTTATTCTCTAGTTTTAGGAATAATGAGTCATATTTCGAATGTATTATATTGTTTGAAATATCATACACGGCAAATTTGTGCCTCTTAGAGAGAGAGAGAGAGAGAGAGAGAGAGAGAGAGAGAGAGAGAGAGAGAGAGAACTAGGACTTTCACTCTTAATCAACTGTTGTTTTGTTCAAACTACAGGTTATTATCCTCTCATAGAAGAGGGATGTTGTGTGACGTTAATCTTCATAATATTTATCATTAATTTGTATGTCACCAACATTTTCTATTTATTTAAAAATACTTTCAGAACTATTTTCTGTCTTTGTTTCTGTTCTTTGGCTTCTTATATGCAAAGAAATATTCATGTTTCATCATTACAAACAAATGGAAGCAAAATTAGATCTTCAAGGGTAAAGTTTGCATTTTTATGTCAGTTCTTCTTCCTGAATTCTTCCCAATAGCATATACGGCGATATTAACTAAGTCTTCTGAAGCTTAAAATCAAAAGGATTTAATATCTCTGACGAACTTTTAGGCAACGCATCCCTGTTCGGACGGTTGTGAGGCAGTTGGCCATTACATCTAAAAATGGTAGCGAGTATTATTTGTAAATGCTGTTTCATAGGGTAATAAAATTCATTCCATCAAACGGACTAAAGAGTAAATCGATTTGTATATTGCCCTTATGCATATAAAATGTACTTCGAATCACAGTGGCATTTGAATAGAATGACAAAATTGAATTCCAAATTCAATCAAATCTGCTTTTGCCGAAATACTATTAATGGCTCCATAAGTCAAGGGCAGCCTCATAGCTTTTATCAAAACCTTTATTCACCTTTTTTTCCTGGAAAATATTTATTTTTATAATTACTCATGGGCCATATGTGGTTGAGATCATAGTAAGGGGTAGATGATGATGGTTTGGGCGTGCTCTTCACAGTCCCCAAGAGAGATTAGTTCTCCAAGCTTTCATCTTGGCTCCACAAGGCACTAGAAGAGTTGGAAGACCCAGGCCTACATGGCTGATGACTATGAAGCGTGAAGCATAAGTTGATGAATGGAGAAGTATTGAATTAAAAGCTCAAGAGATGGAGAGACGACTGCCAAAATCTAGCTGAAACCCTTTGCGTCAATAGGCGTAGGGAGAGATGATGATGTAATCTTCGAATATGATTAAAACTAAGATAATGGTCAATGAAAATACAGAGAGACAACAAATAAGGGTTATAGGCGAATCTCTAGAGATTATTAATGAAAATACGTACCTAGGACAGACAGTAAGTGTTTTTCCAGGACATGAGACCGAAATTAAAAGAAGGATAAGCAGAGGATGGAGAGCATTTGGTTAACAAAATGAGGTTATGAAAAGTAAAATATCGCTTTCTTTGAAAAATATGCATTTAATGGGATGGTCCTACCAGTATTAGCCTATGCATCAGAAACTTGGAGCCTTTGCAAAGCCTTAGAAGATAAGCTAGTTACCACTCAAAGAGCTAAGGAGAGAATAATGATGGGAATAAAAATAAGAGAGAGAAAAAAAGCAACATGGATACGACAGCATACTAGAGGATACTCTAACAACATGCAAGATAAAGAAATGCATGTGGGCAGGACATATGATGAGAATGACAGATAATATATGGACATTAAGAATTAAAGAATGGGTCTATAGAGATTGCAATCGAAGCAGGATAAGGAAGAGAACATAATGGATTGACTACCTATGAATATTTCCGGGTATAGACTGTAAAAGATAGACCACAAACAAACTCAGTCTAAGGACATTGCTGACGCCTCTTTCTTACAGTGTACTAGTTATATATATATATATATATATATATATATATATATATATATATATATATATATATATATATATATATATATATATATATATATATAATATATATATACATATATGTGTGTGTGTGTATTTTTCTGCAATAATATTTTGATAAAAGAAATTATTAAAAAAAAGAAAAAAGAAATTGGGGTTTAGGCACCTAAATTGAATATTCTATAGATTATAACTTTTTAGGAAAAGTTTGCGCACTTGCAGTTAAGTTAAAATATAATTTGCATAGTTTTAATTGGCTTTCGATTTTCCTCCTACAAACCATAATTGATTTTAAATAGATTAACTAATCTCCTATCAGTTTGAATGGTTCTTAAGTTTTAGAATAAATGATTAAGAGCTTAATATACATCGTTCTTAATCTAAATATTTCTTGTAACCAGTAAATTGATATTGCCAATGGTGAAGAAGTTCTCGGAAGTGAAGTATTTGATA
>NC_090739.1:111332126-111354626 GCF_036898095.1 Palaemon carinicauda | reverse complement strand
TTCCTGAAAAAAAAAAAAAAAATGAACATTCGATGACAATGCTACATTCTTATACAGCAAACGCAATTATCTACTTCTAGAAAATTCTAATAACGCTTTTATGCATTTTTTTTCTTTTTCTGATATGTTTTAATCTTATTATATTCACATGTGATTCATAATCTCTGCTGCAAGTTTAACGGTCTAATCAATAGAAAATTATGTTGTTTCAGTAAAGTTTTATTGTAGTGTCTTCTCTTTTCTTCAATAAGTATCTATACAATATTCAACTGAGAAAATCTAATCACAATTTTAGCCTTTGGTCAGTTTAATAAAGTATGTAAAAATATCCATAATTTTCGTTGATTTTTTTAGTCAAATTATAACGTACAACAGTAAGTTTTACACACAAGAAATAAACATTTATATTCCGATTGTGTCTTCAATGCTAGGATTTTCTCTGTCTGTCTTTTAAAGGGCTCATTTTCTTCTGAGTTTTATTGTACACAGCCCAGAAATAGTCAACAATCTCAGAGTTTCAAAGGACGACCAGTGTTTCTTCAGGAATGCTTCACAGATCTCAAAAGTACCTTCCTTTACCTCGTTTGCTATTTACAAAGTGATTCAAGACTAAAGAAAAGTTCTCAGGACTAAAGAGGAAGTAAACAAGTCTTTTCTATCGACTAGAAAAGACACGAAATTGTGTTTTTCTTGTAGTAACTTGAAAGTGAATGAACGTGAGAATGAAATAAATGATTAAACTATTATGTATGAACGAAGAGAAATAGTATTAAGCATGACATTTTATTTAGAATTCTGATTTTATTCCCTTGCAAAACGAGAGTATTTAGATTAACATTACACGTTTTTCTTTAGAAAATTTGACTCGCATTAAGTTAGAGTACTTTTAGTTGTTTCAGTAAATATTATCAAAACACCATGTGGTTTATGGACGACTTTTGAATGAAAAGAAATCTGTACATAATTGTCTAAGAGTAATAAATTCACATGATAACTGGTTAATCAGTAATCTGTGTCACAGAAATATAGGAAACAACTTTAACGAAACAGTACACGAGACGTTTAGCGAAGAAAAGGAATCTTTAAAAGAAATGATACTCTATAAATACTATTTCGTTCAATACACAATATTTTCGTTGATTCCGGGAATTACGTCGACTTTCATATTATTTGAAAAATTTAATTTCCTAATAATGAAGGAAATCAAAACATAATAATTTTATCATAGTTGTGGAATGATCTTCCTAATCGAGTAGTTGAATCAGTAGAACTTCAAAAGTTCAAACTCGCCGCAAATTTTAATTTTCATTACTTCTTATATCGTTTATTTATTTTCCTATTTCCTTTCCTCACTGGGCTATTTTTCCCTGTTGGAGATCTTAGGCTTATAGCATCTTGCTTTTCCAACTAGGGTTGTAGCTTACCTAGTAATAATAATAATAATGATAATAATAATAATAATAATAATATTTGTCACATACTCCAAAGCTTTTCTTCTGATGATTAAGGAAAATTGGAGCTGGGGATTTGGAAAACCATTCTTTTGGATTACGATGAAAGAGTGAACATTCATAAGTAAGAACACTTCATGTTATATATATATATACATATATATATATATATATATATATATATATATATATATATATATATGTGTGTGTGTGCGTTTGTGTGTGTAATCAAACACACTATCTTGGTTATTCATTTAAAAGTTTTCCAGTGTTCTCAACTGCATGCATAACTCAGTGCCTTCCTTCCTATGACACAAGTTTGACACCATAACCAGGATGAAGAATTTTAACAAGATATTATTCAAATAGATAAAAAAGGCAATGCATCGTGAATTGGCTCCCATCACGAACAATCACTTGCAGATACATTAAAACAAGCAGAAGTGCTCCTGGTTTTATAATGTTAATGACAAGAGATTCTACATTATCCTGATGAACAGCCCCATTTCCGTAAATCCTGCTAATATGGAAATGTGCTTCGGATCTCCTGGATTGTATAATGAATCGGATGAGCCGCTTCTCATGGTAATGAGCTAAAGAAAAAAAGATTGGGTATCGGTCACTTACTTTACTTTTACTTTGACGGCTGCTTTTCCTGTCCCATACGGACCTCCACTGTCAATATACCTTGTTCGTTCAAAGTACTCAACGTTTCTTATCACGTATTGCTCATTTAGCCTACTGTTGAATCGTCACTGTCATACGTCATAAAGTCTTCAGTTTCCTCTTGAAAGCCTTAATGTCTTCAATCATTCGGATGTCTCGTGGGAGCTTATTGCATAGTTTCGGGGCCGCATAATTAAAGGCTCTGGAGCCTACAGTAGACATATCTAGGGTCAAATAGTTTAAAACCATCTGTAACTATTCTCGTGTCGACACGATTTGTTGTTTGTGCAATATGTAGTAATTCTCTTAAGTATTTTGGACGACCGGTTCTGATAACTTGGTGGGTTATTGTACATATTTCAAATTCAATTCTCGCCTTAATCGGCAGCCAGTGTAAATCAATTAGTATAGCGGTGATCATTTCTTTAGGTGGGACACCTTTTATCAGTCTTGCTCCTCTGGTTATTGTTTTGTAATTTCTTATGTTGTACTTTTAGTAAATTATAATAGATGGAGTTGCAGTAATCAATCCTGGCATTAACACAGTTTATCACAAGTTTCTTTATAGAATTTCCATCTAGGTACTTTTTTATAAACGCAATATTTCTTAGATGATAACCAGCAGTTTTTAGTACATTATTTATTTGGGCATTGAGAGACAAGTTACAGTCAAGAATTACACATAGATCACGAACTTTACTTGATTATTTATGTCCATTTGAATATCACCTAAGCTTCTCAAGCAGTTTCTCTTACCTACCACCACCAACATGAATTCAGTTTTGTTCTCATTCAATTTTATTGTTTAATTGTCATCCATTCTCTAACACTAGTTTCAGTAGTGTCATCTACAGTATATCATTAATGGAAAAGTAAAATTGTGTGTAATCCGCAAATAGTTTGAACTTCACACCATGCTTTTGTAGTATTTTTGATAGACCAATAGTATAGATGCAGAATAAGTTTGGGCCAACTACACTCCCCTGAGCTGCTCCTCTGTTAAAAGGTTCATAAAATGACAAAGAGGTTCTAATTTGCACACAGTAATTTCTACCAACCAAGTAGTCTTTTAGGTATTCGAAAGCTTGATCTTCAACGCCGATGCACCGTAGATCAATTTATAGCAGTCCATGCACAACTGTATCAAAAGGCGCACTGAGATCTAATAATATTAAAATACCACATTTATTTTCATCCATTATCTCCAGCATATCATTTACAACAGAGTAGATGGCTGTCTCCGTAGAGTATAATTTCTGTAAGCAGATTGGTTTTTAGGCAAAGCTTCTATTACTTCAAAGTGACTGACTAGTTGTTCATGAATTACGTATTTAAACTTTGGAAACAAAAGATAGATTCGAAATAGGTCCATATGAGCTTAATTCCTGGTAGTCCTGAGCATTTTTCAGAACAGGTATGACTATAGCCATTTTCTCAGATTTGGGAAACTTACATTTATCAATGCTTGCATTTGCTATTCTCATTATTATTTCGACTAGAAGGCCAGATGATTCTTCTCTTTTATTCCAGATGGCACCACATGCACACTTCGAATTTGCAGTAGTGCCAGATTTTTCATTCATCCCAGAGTTTTGTCTTTCCTTCTATTCTCCTGCAAATTTCTATCTCTCTTCCACAACTGTCTCTTCTGCTGTTGGTTTACAAACATTCTTTATGATAGTTTAGATGTCTTTGACAGAATGTTCTCCATCGAAATGACATAACCCAGAATCTGGACTCGGCGTCAACCGTGATGCGATATATATCTCCCTCTATAGTTCATTTCATTTCTTATTTTCTTTATGATTTTATAAAAGAGGTATAATGGGAAATTAATGGCACAGATATATGACCTTTTTAGGATTTGTTTTTCCAATAATTTTTTTTTTTTTTTTTGCCATGCTATCAGGATACCTCTCAAACTTCTTTCAACGCAATATCATACAGAATTAGTATTCATATTTAATTATACACACACACGCGCACACATACGCAAATACACACACACACACACACACACACACACACACACACACATATATATATATATATATATATATATATATATATATATATATATATATATATATATATATATATATATATATAAATATACCGTATATATTATACTGTATCATCATCTGCTACGCCTATTGAGGTGTATATATATATATATATATATATATATATATATATATATATATATATATATATATATATATATATATATATATGTATATATATATATATATATATATATATATATATATATATATATATATATATATATATATATATATTTATATATATATAAATGTGTGTGTATTTATATCAATATGCAGCCGTTTCTAGTCTACTGCAGGACAAAGGCCTCAAATATGTCCTTGACAATTTCTGTGGTTTAGTCAGTTTTCATCACCATGCTGGTGGGAAACTTCAGTCTGATCGCTCACACTAAACCAACCTATAAAGAATTGCCATATCTACTACATTTCTGGTGGCCATAACGATACACACAACCCTTTCATTTTGTGAAGGCATCCCAATTAGAAAACTAATGTGTGTATATATATATATATATATATATATATATATATATATATATATATATATATATATATATATATATATATATATATATGTGATGATGTCCTTGATTTTTCTTGCAATAACTTCTTAATTAGTCTAGTATCTTACCTCTTCCTTTAGTTTAATATTAATTGAATTTCTCTCAGGAGTTTACATAAGCAAAGTTACGTGGGTGAGGGATACGAATGCTGGTTTCTTTCTTTACTAGACATAAAAAGGGGTTTGAACAGGCACTTACAAGCAGTCAAAAACAAAAGTGTGGTTTCTACATTTACACTTAGTGATGAACTCAGACGTCTTGACAATGGCTGGAGAATTTGGTGATTCCTGGTTTAGTTAGGCCTAAACGTCATCTATAGGCCTACTGTCGTCGCTGAAGTATAAGCCTTCGTCAGGTGTTGGGAAGGCTGGCGCGAAGTTCTAGACACGCCTTGGTCACTCTGGGACGTCACGCCTCTCGGTCGCTCTGGGACGTCTCGCCAAACGCACTCACAGACACTCAGGTGCGGGCGTAGTAACTTTGTTCGTCGTCCTTCGTTCTCAGGGGTAATTGTTCCCCTGTAATTTCTCGGCTGCTTTAGTATTCTACGTAATCGCCGTCCCTCAATTTGGTATAGGCAGCCGCCACGTGTTGTTCGTCAAGGAGACCCGGCAGGTTAAGTAGGTCGTTAGACCTATTATACAGAGTGACTACTAGGAAGAGAGCGAGATGCCGTCTTCTCGTTGCTTATATATGGTCGTCCTGGGCGTGTCAAGCTATCCTTAATCACGTGACTTTTTCCCGGCTTCCACGTCTCATTCGTCTATGTTCCGTTCGACATTCAAGAACGGATCCTGTCGTTTGGGGGGTTGTTTACGGGAAAGAACCCTGGAGTCAGCGAAATTAGTTGAAAACATCCTACCTAACTCTCGTTCACTCTCCTGTCTCTCCACAACTCTTTCTATATCTTTACAATTACTACTAACTGCATTTGTCTCCCCATTTCTTATTAATTAACAAAACCCACAAATAAAGACATCAATAACATACACAAACCTTCTGCATATGAAACTTACTCAAAAATAAGCATCTGTCTGACACCACTCGGCCAGCTACTAGGATTCTTATAGAATCCTCACATACAACAAAACAACAAACTTATTCTTTAGGTTTCCCAGTAATAACTAGTAGCAACTCATTAATCCTTTCCAATTTTCTGAAAACCAAATACTTCACCACATTATATGTTACCACAGTAATAAGTACTATCAAAAACACATCACACATAGTCAGAAATGGTGCAACATCTTGCTTGTAAAACAGAACATAATCATTATCAAGTGGCATTGCCACATTTTCTACCTCTGTTAATTTGTCTAGCTGAAAATGATTAATCTTGTTCTCGTAACTCTTTGCAATGGAAGATTGATTTAATTCATAATGCAAAAACACACTTGGTACATAATAGAGATAATCATTTATCACTACTGAGCAAGAATCTGCAAATGACTTCAAGTTTCCTAACTGAAATGTTTGAGTCTTCCCATCACAAGTAACTTCTGCATTTTTAGTACTTTGTACATAAACAAAAATTTCTTTACCTAAATGTAATGCCCTGTATGGCAAAGCAAAAGTTTCAAATTTACACTCTCTCATCAACTCACAATTCTCAAAGAAAATACCTTGGATACACGGAAAATTGCTCATAGGTTGTTTAATTTGCACAAAATTGCACATGGATTGACTTTCACTTATCAACACACACTGTTCTAAATCACCTTCTTCTAAAATAATCATCAACAGCTTGTTCTTATCCAATGCTAGACGAACCTTCGGATGGTTCCAAATTATTGTTGCATTTCCTATCTTAACTGGGAAAGGATGTATTGTATACAGGTCAAACAAATTCATACCCTTGAAGGGGATCAATACCAACAAATACCCTTTTGTTACTTTCACAGTTGACATTGTGTAATACCAAAATATATCTTCTAGCAAAGGCTTGGAATGGCTATTTACCATACACCAATCGATAATTTCTTTCAAAGTTTTTGGAGAAATGATAGCAGGGCTAAGTATTCCCTTTTGTGCATTTATTAGTCCGTTCACAGATTCCTTGTGATCACCAATCTCGATTTCTACTTCATGAATCAACCTAAACACTTGTTCTGTCATCTATTTTATTAAAAACATTCACGTTAACTTGATTAATAAATTCCACCATCTTTTTTATGTTCTCTACATTCTTATTATTATTTTCTATTAGAGTACTTATAAGATTACCCTTCTGATTAGCCCATTTCTCGATTAGTTCTACACGATCAGTCAAACCTTTTACATCGTTTTCTGTAGCCACTCCAAACAAAGCACTAAATGCACTACCTACAAAAGGTAATAAAGATCTCTTGTTTCTTTGAGGCCTGACAATGTCTTCAATTTTACCCTGTAAATTTCTTAATACTTCTACAAAGGCAGAATCACTATGGGTTAGTATGCACTTCCGTAGTTCTTTATCTAACTGGTTCAAATGTTCTTCCCTTTTTAATATTGAATTGACATTAATTTTTACTACAGCAAAATCTGTTAACAGTTCACCTTTTCCATGATTTTGTATCAAGGCCCCACTTTTAATGTCTATTTCGCAAGTGATACCGACCACCAGGGGTAGGATCAGAAGGAAGTTTTTCCACCACTTCCTGTAGAAGTTGAGAGGACCATGGATTAGTTTTTACAACCTTTATATGATTCCAATGGGCATACCTTGCATCTAAATTCTGTTCATGTAACAGCTTAAATTTATTATTCCTTTCCCTTTCTAACACTCTATAAGGACCTTCAAATTTGGGAGATACCTTTTCATTTGGTCCTTCCTTTACATGTACCTTTATATATACTTGTGAGCCTATCTTCAGGTCAGTCATGGAACTAGTTGTGTCATAGTATTTCTTATTTACCTGTTGGCCCTTCTCTAAAGATTGTCTGGTTTGTCTTATTATTTGAAAGGTTCTTTGCAGTTTCCAAGCTATATAGTCCTGGTAATCATATGTGTGCCTAGGAGGTTTTGCGTCATCTAACAATGAGTTTGGCAGTCTTTTCTGATAACCATAAAGCAAAAAGTGTGGGGTTTCTCCTACTGTCTCATTTACTGTGTTATTCAAAGTAAACTGAACGTCCTCTAGCGCTAGGTCCCAATCTTCTGTAGTTGGACTAATGATAGTTCGCAGTACATCCAGTATCTTCTTATTGGCCCTTTCCACTGTCCCATTTGAACTCGGCTTATAAGGGGTTATCTCGCATTTCTTTATCTCAAAAAATTCACAAAGCTTTCTCATTACCTCACTGGTGAATTCGGGTGCATTGTCCGACAAAAGTACCTCCGGACACGAATGTCTTGTGAGTATTCTGGTCTTTAAAGCTTCTGCAACAGAAACTGCAGTTCTATCTCTGACTGGGACAATTTCTAAATACCGAGTCAAATAATCAATGAATACCAGTATATATTTATTTCCTCTCAAAGTTTTTGGAAAGGGTCCTATACGATCCATCTGAACTACCTCAAAAGGGTTTAAATTACTAGGATATTTTTCTAAAGGAGCTCTGACATTTACATGACCTTTATGCCTATTACAAGTTTGACATTCATTTACAAATTGCTTTGCTTCTTCGCTGCACTTAGGCCAAAAATAATTTCTATTTATTGTTCTCAGAGTCTTTTTGATTCCTGGATGTCCTGCCAACTTGTGGGTATGGGTTAGAGCTAATACTTCCTTAGTCAGGGTGTCAGGCACATATAGTCTAGAGCAAGCACTCCTATCCTTAGCCTTCTTATATAATATCCCATTTATTAATTCAAAATCTGACCTAGAGGTTTCATCTTGTAGCAAATCTCCTATTATTTTCCTGATACTTTCTTGTTTCTCTTGTTCTATTTTAACTCTCTCCAAATCTAAGTCTACGACCTGACAGCTGAAACAAAAAGTGTTAGTTGTGATAATTCTTTCAGTATCCTCTTGTGCTCTAGATAATCCATCTGCTAAAGTATTAAACTTACCTGGAATGTATCTAAATTCTGGAGCAAACTCTAGCACACTAATAAACCATCGATTAAACTTTAAGTTATTAGTGAAAGCTCTTTTCTTAAATAGGTCACAGATGGGTTTATGGTCAGTAAGTACATTTACTTTATGTCCTAACAAAATGTGCCGAAACTTTCTCAGTGCCCAATAAATGGCTAAACATTCCTTTTCTGTGGTACTGTAATTTCGTTCGGCCGCATTCAGGACTCTACTTGCATAATATACTACCCTCATTCGGGTTTTTGCCTTCTGTAACAAAACTGCTCCTATTCCTGTATTTGAAGCATCACATGCTAAGTAAAATTGCTTGCTAAAGTCTGGATACACTAAGATAGGATCTTGGATTAATTTCTCCTTCAACTTTTGAAAAGCCTCCTCTTGCTCTGCTTTCCATTCAAACTCTACATCCTTCTTAGTTAATTCTGTCAATGGTTTAGCTATAGTAGCCAAATTTTTGACAAATGGTCTATAGTATCCTATCATCCCTAAAAATCTTCTTACACCTTTCAAATTTTGTGGAGCAGGATATTCCACAATCGCCTTTATTTTTCCTTCTTGCATGCGCAATCCATCAGCACTGATCACATGTCCTAAATATTCTAATGATTTCCTCAAGAATTGACATTTCTTAACCTTTATCTTTAATCCTGCCAGTCTTAGTCGTTCTAAAACGATTTCTATGGTTCTGAAATGGCTCTCTATATCTTTGCTAAATATAATGACATCATCTAAATAGACTGACACATTCTCTATGTCTCCTAAGATCTGTAACATTAACCTTACAAAAGTCAATGGAGCTGATGTTAACCCAAATGGCATTACCTGAAATTCTAAGTGTTCTTTATGTGTGCTGAAGGCAGTTAATGGCTTTGATTCTTCGTCTAAAGGTACTTGCCAATATCCACTTAGTAGATCTAAGGATGAGAAGATCTTTGCTCCTCCTAACTGAGCCAAAACATCGTTTATTACAGGCATGGGCATCCTATCAGGAACTGTGTTCGCATTCAACTTGCGATAATCAATCACTAATCTGTAACTTCCATCTTTCTTTGGAATCAACAACATGGGAGAATTATAAGGTGATTTAGAGGGTATGACCACTCCTTCTTCTTTCATTTCTTCTATCATTTTATCTACTATTGGACGTTGGCTGATAGGTAATTTATAATTAGGTATGAAAAAGGGTTTGGCTCCATCATCTAGGATTATCTTATGTCTTAACACCTCAGTCCTACCTAACCTATGACCTGTAATTGCTATGCCCTGCCTATACTTATTTAAGGTTTCTATTAACCTTTTTCGGTACTCAGGAAAATCGGTGTTATCTATCTCCCTATCTATTCCTGCATCAATGTTTCCTATGGTAAAGAATGCTTCCTCCTCTAACGGAAATTTTGTGTGTAACTTCTATTCCTGTACAAAATTCTGTACCCGCTAACAAATGGAGTCTTTTATCAGAATAATTCATGACATAAGTAGTACAGGCTAATCCCTCCATCTGAACTAATGAGTTATCCATTCTGACATATTCTGGTAATCCTTCTGGGGTCAAGATTACATCATTATTTGTGTGTAGGCGGGTTATCAAATATACTCTAGTAAGAGTATTGGGCAGTAGTACTACATCTCTAGCTAGCCTAAATCTTATTTTGTTTGCATCTGCTGTGCTGATCAGACTTATTTCCCCAGTTTGTACTTGAGTACAAAAACATGAATCTTCATCTCCTCCTTTATGAGATTCTGTTTCTCTTAAGTGTCTTAATTCTTGTGAATTCAATGTGCCTAGCAGCAAAACTTCTTGGAATTCCCTTTTATCTATTCTCTCAGATTCTCTGTCGACATTTTCATCCTTAGTATGTGTGCTGCCTTTACAAGAAGTAATTTCTCCCTTTCTGGGTGCAATTGCTAAATTCTCTTCTTTCTCCCTTTCTTCCGATTTTACTTTGATTTCCCTTTCTCTTTCTGAACCGGAGTGTGTTTCAACTATCGAAGCGGTCCCCTGCAAATTGGCCAAATTTGTAGTGGACTTGTCATCAACAAGTTGGAAACAGACTTCCTGGTTATTTCCCTTTAGAACTAATCTTCTGTCTTGACAATCAAAAACTATGCCAAAATCTTGCATTGTTGCAAAAGAAATCAAAGCTCGAGCGGGAAATGCTACTTCTTGCAAAACTAAAAATGGCCCTTGACACTTCTTCTCTAGCAATTCAATGTTTAAATCTATGGCTCCTACATTGTTAAGCTGATTGCCAGTTATCCCCTGAATTAATGTATCCTCACTCCTAATTGCAGAAATAGGTATATTCAAATAATCAGTTAAGGTATGGAGCCCTATGAGATTTACAGTACTTCCTGAATCTAACAAACTAAGACATTCTTTACCTTCTATCTTGATATTTGTCTTGGGTAATGATTGCTGTCGGAAGGATAAATATGTTGCTGGCAACGTGGATGTACCTCCGCTACCTGCAACATCCTTCCATTCTTTGGTTTCCCTATTTCCTGGACTCCTATCCTGCTCTTCTAGTCACTTTCTGTTACCTTGTTTTTCTTCGGAGTAATTAGTAGGGTTTGAGTTATTCCTTGCCTGTACCTGAGGAGTATTTTCGAAGGGTTTATTATGTTTCTTACCTTGGTACCAACATTCTTGGTCTGTGTGACCTCCTCTTTGACAATACTGGCAATACCTATTCTTTGGTCTAGCTCCCTTATGATGATAATTCCCTCTAGATTTATATGTTTCATTATAATTTCCTCTGTTTTGTTCATTTGACTTGTAAGGGGGCTGGTTATTTTGATAATTTTTATGGTAATATTTATTCCTACCGGTCTCGTTAATTTTATCTTCCCTGTAATTCTGATACCTTCTTTGCTTGGTATTTGCCGAAAAAGTGACCTCTTCAATTTGGGTCTCGTTTTTCTGGATGATTTCCTGGATTTGGCTCAACGTTTTTGTGAGCTTCTGGGCAGGATCTAACTTTAGGTCCTTGAAAGCCTTCCTTTCCCTTTCACCAAAGGCTGCATACAATGTACCGTAGGCCATATAAGTCAAAATTTCATCTAAATCCACCAGTTGGTTATTATCCTCACTAAACTGCATTCTGTCTCCTACCGTGATTGTGGGTAATGACAAAATGTCTTCCTTAACAACTCCTAAATGATTCAGAACCTGGGTATACAAACTATGCATGGAATCACCTTCAAATTTAGCCGAGTTAAACCTATACAAGTTCAACAACCGATCGGTCTCCTTGGCCGATCGCCACAATAGTCTGCATTCCTCCTTGAACTCGTTGAAAGTGGTAATTTTTTCAAATGCCTTACCGTTTAATGTAGGGTGAGCATCCCCTACGTCTACGTTGACTAACAACATTGCCTGTTTAATTTTTGCAACATCGTCAGTTATTTTAAAACTAGCGATCCTATTCTCTGTGTCCGCTAACCACTTATCTACACTGTATTTCTCTAACCTTTGTTTGTCGGGATTATCCCTACTTACATTTCCACAAAACCGTGTGGTTTGTGTGATCAGCCCAGCGGAATTCATATCGGCAATATTTGCTCTTACAGGACTCGAACTTCGGTTTCTAGTCAGATTTTGACGTCTTCCTACACTAGCACTTCGCGACCGTCTGTCTGCAGTTAATCTCAAGTCGTATTGATATTGTGTAAGTCTTTGGAAAATATTGTCAAGACCCATATCACACTTAAAAAAAAAGGAAAAATTAAAACACCAAATTTTTCTTACGAGAGACAAATGCCCTAACTTCCTATTCTATAGAGAGACAGTATTTATACAAAACAAGAGAGCGAACGAAAAAATGCAAACTACTCACATATCCATTGGTTCACGACTCCTTTGGTTTCCCTCTATTTTTCTTGAGATTATGTTTTGTCTTTCTTTGACACTTAAAAGGGGGTTTCAGCACTTTCAAGCAGTCAAAAACAAAAGTATGGTTTCTACATTTACACTTAGTGATGAACTCAGACGTCTTGACACTGGCTGGAGAATTTGGTGATTCCTGGTTTAGTTAGGCCTAAACGTCATCTATAGGCCTACTGTCGTCGCTGAAGTATAAGCCTTCGTCAGGTGTTGGGAAGGCTGGCGCGAAGTTCTAGACACGCCTTGGTCACTCGGGGACGTCACGCCTCTCGGGTCTCTCTGGGACGTCTCGCCAAACACACTCACAGACAATCAGGTGTGGGCGTAGTAACTTTGTTCGTCGTCCTTCGTTCTCAGGGGTAATTGTTCCCCTGTAATTTCTCGGCTGCTTTAGTATTCTACGTAATCGCCGTCCCTCAATTTGGTATAGGCAGCCGCCACGTGTTGTTCGTCAAGGAGACCCGGCAGGTTAAGTAGGTCGTTAGACCTATTATACAGAGTGACTACTAGGAAGAGAGCGAGATGCCGTCTTCTCGTTGCTTATATATGGTCGTCCTGGGCGTGTCAAGCTATCCTTAATCACGTGACTTTTTCCCGGCTTCCACGTCTCATTTGTCTATGTTCCGTTCGACATTCAAGAACGGATCCTGTCGTTTGGGGGGTTGTTTACGGGAAAGAACCCTGGAGTCAGCGAAATTAGTTGAAAACATCCTACCTAACTCTCGTTCACTCTCCTGTCTCTCCACAACTCTTTCTATATCTTTACAATTACTACTAACTGCATTTGTCTCCCCATTTCTTATTAATTAACAAAACCCACAAATAAAGACATCAATAACATACACAAACCTTCTGCATATGAAACTTACTCAAAAATAAGCATCTGTCTGATATATATATATATATATATATATATATATATATATATATATATATATATATATATATATATATATATATATATATATATATTTGGGCTCAGGCCATATCGTCCTGATAGAAGTTCCTATTAGGTAGCTTTCTAGGGTATATTTGACTACAGTGATATTCCCAAAGAATTTTACCTTAAGGTATCCAGAATTCTAACTCCTGGAGCGAATATCCCTAAATAATCTCACTAGGATATTGCATAATATCAGAGGACGTATTCTTGACACGTCACATAGCTATCTTCACCCCGAACAGTATTAACGCTTCGAGGGGGTACAGTGACAAGAATCTGAAACGAGAATGAAAAGAGCAGCTCATAAGACATCTCTCCTAATCTGTTTCCAGTGTGTATCTGATGAAGGCGGTAGCGCCCTCTTTATACCTTTTCGTGTAGCTCTACTACTCGGTGTTTTCCCTTGTGTTCTCTCGTTATTTTGGTTTTAATTCAACATTTTGATGACTACTCTGGCCTCTTCTGCCTCTGGAAAGTAGAGTATTATCTTTACTATGTATAAGTGTAAGCTCTTGTCGTTTTGAATTAAATCAAAAGTGATATTAATGTAAACAAGAGCTGTTGCTTACCGGAGGCATCCTGGATGCTATCGCTCGCTCTTATGGGTCATTTAGTTAGCTAGAGCGACGTTCCCGGTTTGTTTTGCTTTAATAATTTAGCTATTTAGCTCCTCTAGGAATGCTTATATTATACCGTCAGTTTTTAGCTCGGTGATTTCGACACGGGTCGAGTACTGATCTTGCCCTTCATGAGGCTTCGTAGCCTAGACGTCTGGCACTAGTACTTTCATGTATGATATAATTTTTTCCGAGTGTTATATTATTGAAGCCATAGGCATATATTTTATACATGTAAGATATTGTTGAATGTTTTTTCCAAGATTGTATACGAGAGAGTTTTGGTGAATTAGGTAATCGATTCTCACCTTACCTAGTATAGTATTCTAGGTACAGTAGTATACTTTCGCACATCCCTGATTGTTCTTTTCTCCTCCGGAGGCTAAGTTCAATCCCTCTGTCCTGATAACCAGAGTGACTGGTTTTTGGGTTTGGGCAGAACATCAGAGTTTCTAGTCTGTGGTCTGCTTCTTCCTAGTATAGAGAATGAGTCTCCTTTGCTAGGTTAGGGGCGGGCACAGGAAGCTTTGCTGGTTTCATTGTATATTATTCCATGGTAATGTAACCTAGGAAAAAAACTACTGTTTCTTATAGAAAAAAATTACGCTCTCTTTGAAAATGACACTCGTTCCCGTCGCAAATTAATAGTTTCAGAAATAAATATACATCTATTTCCTCCAATAATGGGGGACCCCCAGTGGGAACTCGGGGTTTTGGGTGGGGAAAACATACTGGGGAATCGATATGTAAACGTAAAACAAGCCTTTTCTTCTCTATACATTACCTTCTTGAAATTATAATAACTGGAGGAAAATACAAAACAGTATATCTGGATAAACTTTGGAGGCGCCGTTGCAAAGATTGTGTCATGAAAAAATACAGTAACCAGTGCTGCCAACGTCCGATGTAGATCAAATGTTATTTTGTGACCTGTCATACTACTAGGCTAGGTTAGGTGGGTTTGTTAGGTTCTGTGCCCTTTTTGTACATTTTATATATTGAGTAAAACTTATATGGAGAAATTATTTAATATATGGAAATATCTATCATTACTATCTTTAGTAATGTCAACGTGCCGTTGGTAACTCTGTGTACCATACGTCAACGTTGGTAACACTGTGTATTATTGGTAACGTTGCTAATGTTATCGTTCGTTCGTAAGAGAAGTGACACCGTGCATCTTAAAGTTATCCGAATTGGTTGATCTGTTTGTTTCCCATTGAAATGAACATCAAATTCGCTTAATTCACGTTATTTACTATAGGAAAACAATTATATTTCGTTTCCCCAGTATGTTTTCCCCACCCAAAACCCCGAGTTCCCACTGGGGGTCCCCCATTATCGTAGGATATAGATGGATATATATTTCCGAAACTATTCATTTGCGACGGAAACGAGTGTCATTTTTGAAGAGATCGTAATTTTTTCTGTAAGAAACAGTAGTTTTTTTCCTAGGTTACATTACCATGGAATAATATACAAAATTACCGCTTTGCTTCCCTAGTCCATGTCGGAAGGATTCTGTAAGAGATGATTCCTTCCTCTAGTGGCCTAGCAGACTGCCCTGTGTTGTTTTTTTCGGGCTGGAGAATGAGTTTTCTCTGTTGCCCGGCGAAATAACCTCACCTAACTTTGTCCCGGTTGGGAGGAGGATAGCAAGCATTGCCAGTCTTCCTCCCTAATAGACAACTCTTGGTTAGGATGAGCTTCCCTAACTGCTGAGTTTGTCTCTTGCTAGAACGAAATCTATAGGACCCTTATCTCTACCCCACCTCTCTTTCTTTTATTTCTTTTGGCCATGGTCCTAGTTCCGTACCTAGCATAGGTTAGGATGGAGGACCGGCTCAGCTCTCTGCCGGCTGGCATTACGTGTCGGCCGGCAGAGACCCTTTGATCTTTGCAGAGTGAACCCCAGACCTCACTTGGTCTCCCTTCCATGTCTGCCAGTAGAGCCCGGCAGGCTATGGATTCTTTGGAAGCCTGAATGCTACATTCTCCCCTTCCATAAGTTCACTCTTTCTGGATGGAAGGTCGTATGGCATGCCGCCTTATAACCTTACATCCATACTGTTTCTCTGACTATTGTGTGGTACCCATAACCCGGCTGCCGGATTAACAGCCGACAGCAGGGCAGGTGGAGGTTGTCTGATTCTTGGCTGCTGCCAGCGAGCATGGGTATTATTACCTTTGCCTGCCGGCAGTAGAAACACAGCCCGAATCTACTGGCCGCTACGATTATCGGCCGGCAGCCGGGTATTAGTGTTTTCAGCTGTCGGCCAGCAATGATTGCCGGCCGGCACACAGTTGGGAATCAGTGGGCTACCGCCTATTAGTTAAAGATAGTATATCTCTGAACTATACAGGGGTGGATACAACCCGGCACCTGCTGGCACGTACCGGCGCGTGCTGGCTTGCACAACAGCAGGCGATGTACAGTAGTTGCTATATTTGTGATGTAGTACACATTGCATTAGTAGGAACTGCTGTACAGAGTTTGTGATAACACTAAGTTCTTCATCATACTTAATGTTATCTTGTACAGCCTTTTGTTGAGACCGTACAATATATAGAAAGTTCTTTCTGTATCCTTACTATCCCGTATATTAAAACTTTATCTCAAGGTGTGAACTACACCTTAAATTTCCGTTTAGGAAATTACATATGGTATTCTAGAATAGAATTAACCCTAGTTATAATATCTCGGGAGGTTTCAGCAATTAACTGGGCAGGAAATACAAGTATGTGTCTTTCCTTCTTTCTTTTATAGCTTTTCTATATAAGCTAAATGTTTCAATATAAGTGAAAGCCTTCACTTGATACTCATGGATTTTTCTTCTCTTTACAGGACCATCCGAAGTGTGGGAGTATGTTCTGTAATGTCTGCAGTAAGAACTTCTGTGGACATCAACTTTGCAGGAGGCACGCAGCATGCGCAGCCTCCAGAGGTGATCTCCGGTATTGGGACCCTCAGGTTTGTACAGTTTGTTCTAACCTGATTACCGAGGCTTTTGACGACCCTAAGTCGGCGGAGTCAAGGTATGCTGCCAGGGTAATATTACGATCCTGGGTGAGGGGTTTTCAGAAAAACACCTCAGGCCCCTAGCTTCCAAATGAGAAGATGAGGGCCTACCTTTTCCCTAAGGCATCGGCTGATGCAATCATCCCCCAGCCTCAGGTGGAGATATCAACTGCCCTACCGGTAGATTCTGAAGTCTCGGCCGCCCTTCAAGACATCCAACTGGACGATAGGATGTCGGAGGTGTCGGATTCTACTGAGAAGGACCTTCTAGGAGAAGGTCAGGAGGAGGAACTGTTTCAGGCTCCTCAAGTAGAAGAGCAAGAAATCGACGAGGTGTCGGTTACATCGGTTCCGGACCCAGAACCTGTTCCCTCTACATCTTCTGCTATCCCAGATGAACTGGGAAGGACTCTTTCTTCCATTGTTGAGATGATCCAACAAATTCAAAGGAAGAATGATGAGAAGGAAGCTGCAATGAAATTGGAGATACGTAGACTTGCAGCATCACGTGGGCCCCAGAAGCGGCTCCGTGTGAAGGATCTTCCTTTGTGCTCGGATACCAATCCTTGGAGGTATGCCGAACACATGCCAATGACAACCAGGAAGATCGTGATCTTAGAAAAGTTGGGAGCAATTCCACTGGAAGAAGTGGAATTTTGGCCCAACAAAGATTCTTATCCGGACTGCTATGTCCGTCTTAGGAAGGAGCCAGCCTTAAAGGACGAGACGGAGTCGAAGGAGGTCATAGTTTTTTACCATAGTAAAGCTCAGACATTACTAGCGAGCTCGATGAAAGAGAGGGGCTTCACTAACTCAAAGGTGCCCGCCTTGAGTAAGAAGCTTCTCTCCTTTGTGGCCTCTCCTACTAGAGCCTTTCCCTTCTTGGAAAAGGGATATAAGGCTGCCTTAAAAGCGGTGGAGGCAGGGAAACCATGTCCCTCCTTGGAGGATTGAAAGCCATTATCTCTGACCTTGCCCTTGGACCAAGAAGACTGGAAGGACGTACACCTTACCTTCTCAGTCGGGAAGCTGGAAGCTGATATTGCTGAATGCCAGTTCGGTGAGGCACTTCCAAAACTGTCGGAGGTTCTCTTGCGTAGAGAGCAAGAGACAGAGGAAAGACTTGCGGCATCTATGTCGTTGCAAACGACACTAGAAACGATGGCAAGTGACCCCAAGAACCAGGACATGTTCATGGTTGTGGCCAAAACCCATCTAGCTACAGTTACGAAGGATCTCTATAGCTTTATTAAAGCAGGAGAGCCTGTAGAAAGTTCGTGTTCGCCTCGGCTGCGGTGAGGCACGAACCGAGGAAACTGATCTCCTCTCGTATTTGGGGTAAAGACCTCTTTCCTAATGAAGTGGTTAAAGAGGTAGTAGACAAGGCCGCCACAGAGAATAGGAACCTTCTCAAAAAGTGGGGCCTAGATCTTAAGAGAAAGTCTTCTCCGGATGAGGGTCCCAACCTAAGAGAAAGACAAAAAGGCCTAGGCCATCCTCTCGGCCGGCTAAACCCTACCGACAGCAACATCAACAACAACTTCCTGTGACCGCGGTGCCTCAGATAGTGGCACAACCTCCAACCACATACCAGCTGGTACCTCAACAAACGGCGACACAGTCGCTAGTTTTTAACCCAGCCTCCGAAAGGCAGACTTCTTCCTTTCGTTCGAGAGCCAGAGGAACAGCCAGAGGTTCTTCTAGACGCCCTTCAAGAGGAAGGGGATCCAAGGGAGGATGCGGTCAGAGAGGCATGGCCTCAGGTTCACAACAGCAGAAGTAGATACTTCCTGTAGGAGGGAGACTACAGCTTTTTAGGGATCACTGGACCTTCGATCCCTGGGCCCACAGCCTAAATAAGAATGGACTAGGTTGGAGCTGGAGCAGTCCTCCACCTCAATTTCCTCAATTCTTCCAACACTCAACCCCCGTTCTGGAAGAGTATGTCCGAGAGCTCTTAGACAAAAGAGTAATCCGGAAGGTTAAGTCCATCAAATTCCAAGGAAGGCTGTTTTGTGTTCCAAAGAAGGACTCAGGAAAACTCAGAGTCATTTTAGACTTGTCGCCACTCAACAAGTTCATAGTGAACTGCAAGTTCAGAATGCTCACACTTCAACACATAAGGACCCTACTGCCCAAAAAGGGCATATGCTGTGTCTATAGACTTGTTTGACGCTTATTGGCACGTTCCAATTAATCGTCACCTCTCCTCCTATGTAGGCTTCAAGTTACATTGATAACTTTACCCCTTCAGAACCATGCCTTTCGGGCTAAACATAGTCCCAAGGATTTTCACGAAGCTCGTGAATGCAGCCGTCCATCAATTACGCCTAAAGGGGGTCCAAGTAGTAGCCTACTTGGACGACTGGTTGGTGTGAGCAGCATCCAGGACAGAATACATGCAAGCTTCTAAGATAGTGGTCCAGTTCCTGGAACATCTGGGATTCAAGATCAACAACAAAAAGTCTCGACCTTCTCCAGCTCAAAAAATTTCAGTGATTGGGAATCCACTGGAATTTGGAGTCACATCGATTTTCCATTCCTGGGAAGAAGAGGAAAGAAATAGCTGGATCTGTCAAGAGACTATTGAAATCCAAACGGATATCAAGACGCGAACAGGAGCGATTGCTGGGCTCTCTACAGTTTGCTTCGATAACAGACCCAGTGCTAAGAGCACAGCTAAAGGATGCAACAGGAGTCTGGAGAAAATACGCATCAAACGCGCAAAGAGATCTAATAAGACCTCAACTCGACTGCGAACGCTTCTCAAGCCGTGGTCCAATGCCAAGCAGTTGAAGAAGTCAATACTTCTTCAACCTCCTCCCCCGTCAGTAACTATCCACACAGACGCCTCAAAGGAAGGCTGGGGAGGTCACTCTCATCAGAAGAGAGACCAAGGAGCTTAGTCCAATCTTTTCAAGTCTTTTCACATCAACTTTCTAGAAGCCATGGCAGTTCTTCTGACACTAAAGAAAGTATCTCCTCGCCAATCGACCCACATAAGACTGGTTCTAGACAGCGAGGCGGTAGTGAGATGCCTGAATCGACAAGGGTCGAGGTCACCTCAAATCAACCAAGTGATGTTGGCCATATTCTGTTTGGTGGAATGGAAGTAATGGCACCTGTCAGCAGTTAACATTCAAGGGTTCCACAATGTGACAGCGGACGCTCTATCCAGGTTTACACCTATAGAGTCAGAATGTCCCTTGACGCAGGATCGTTCTCCTTCATCTCTAGTCAAGTCCCGGAGCTGCAGATAGACCTCTTTGCAACGATAGACAACAAGAAAATTGATTGTTACGTGTCCCCATAGAGGATCCGCTAGCGGAGGCAGTGGAAGCTATATCCCAAGACTGGAACAGATGGTCCATTACTTATCTGTTCCTCCGCACAACCTCCTTATGAAGGTTCTCAATAAGCTGAGATCCTACAAAGGGAAAGCAGCAGTAGTGGCCCACAAGTGGCCAAATAGTGTGTTGGCCATATTCTGTTTGGTGGAATGGAAGTAATGGCACCTGTCAGCAGTTAACATTCAAGGGTTCCACAATGTGACAGCGGACGCTCTATCCAGGTTTACACCTATAGAGTCAGAATGGTCCCTTGACGCAGGATCGTTCTCCTTCATCTCTAGTCAAGTCCCGGAGCTGCAGATAGACCTCTTTGCAACGATAGACAACAAGAAAATTGATTGTTACGTGTCCCCATAGAGGATCCGCTAGCGGAGGCAGTGGAAGCTATGTCCCAAGACTGGAACAGATGGTCCAATACTTATCTGTTCCTCCGCACAACCTCCTTATGAAGGTTCTCAATAAGCTGAGATCCTACAAAGGGAAAGCAGCAGTAGTGGCCCACAAGTGGCCAAATAGTGTGTGGTTCCCTCTGGCATTGGAACTACGACTAAAATTCGTACCGCTACCAGATCCATCCCTGTGTCAGCAAGTACAAAAGTCGACTGTCTTCGCTCCATCACAGAAAACACGGAACCTACATCTCATGATTTTCTCTCCTTAACGATGAGAAAAAGATTTGGTGTTAAAAAGTCAGTTTAGACTTTTGGAAGAAACCAGAAGACATTATGAGGCTTCAGGTAAGAAATAGCTATCCTTTGTCAAGGCGAAGAAACCGAAAGAAATCCCGACAGATTCCTATCTATCATTCTTCATTCACCTTCATGAGCAAGGTTTAGCAGCCAACACAGTTCTATTGTTCAAGCCTGCCTTGACAAGTCAGATACCATATGCCTTACAGGTCGACCTTTTTAACGACGTTCTTAATGAACTACAAAGGCCCAAGCTGGGCTTATCCCTTCAGCGCTTCCAAAGACCCTTTGCATGGTCATTAGATATAATTCTTCATTGTGTATAAATAATGAACAATGAGGAATGTGCTTAGAAGGTTTTGAATTTAAGTCATATTTCTGTTTGTACTCACTTTGGGGGCCAGAGTTAGTGAAATAGTGGCTCTCTCTAGAGAGGAAGGCCACGTCCAGTTCTTGGAGGGAGAACTGAATCTATTTCCAGACTCAACGTTTCTTACCAGGAACAAGCTACCTACCAACAGGTAGGGTCCCTAGAGAATCTGCCCTCTGAAGGAAGATGCATCTCTATGTCCAGTGGAGTGCCTTAATGTCTATCTTCATAGAACTTCAGACTTTATGGGAGGACAGCTGTTTAAAAGAGAAACCCTGGGTTCAAAGTTATCTATAACTAAAGGCGAAATTCACCCGTGTTATTCGCAGAACGGACCCAGACAGTACACCTGTTAGTCATGGTCCAAGGAAAGTTGCCTCTTCCATAAAATTTCTTTAATTATATGGACTTTGAACATCCTTGTTTGCACAGGCAGGTAGTCATCCAACACGTTCTTTATGCACTATGCGAAGCAAGTGGAGCAACTTAAGAGATCTGTGGTAGCAGCAGGTAGAATTCTTTAACCTTCTGTTTTAAGTCTGCGAGGAACAGTGTAATTAATTTGGGACGATTAATTAAGAGGATGTGTGTGTAGTCACTGTTTGTTACTACACGCTGAGCGATAGGCCACGAAAGTGTCCTTACGAACTGTTCCATTGACGTCGGTAATCTATAGCATAATACGGACACTTGTGCCAAGCGTTTTTTACGCTAGTGTATTTAAACAGTATACAGACTATATCATTATTATTAATAATTCAATTGAAGTGGCAAATCTGTTTCCTAGTAGACGAAACATTATTTTCTGTTGACTGTTTTTCTTTATGCTTTAATGCATATCATCCACATTTTATGAATTTTTATAAA
>NC_090739.1:111302126-111319626 GCF_036898095.1 Palaemon carinicauda | reverse complement strand
CATATATATAAATGATGAAGGCTACACAGAATATTTTAAGATTAATAATAACGTTGAAATATATATGTTATATATAAGCCATAGAACGAGACTAATGTTAATCTTTTCAATTAATTAGAAGTGATAAAAAGTTTGCAACGTTGAACTTCCACTTATTCCATCACAAGATTTTAGAAAGCATTCCACAATCTAGTCACAGATGGAATAGAACTTCTAGATTATTTTTCAATATTGGTTCTTATGAAGGAAAGGGCATACCTGTTAGAATTAACTGCATACCTAGGACTACGTATAGGATGGGTGGTACAGTCTGGGAAGATTTGAATGCAATGAATGATGTGAAATTAGACAAATCTTATGCAGCATATATAAAAACTAACTAAACGACAATGCCAGAGATTAATATTAGGATAAGGAATAAGAAATTTAATAGACCGAAAGTTTGTTTCCAACAAATTAAGATTTGAGTCAGCAGCTGAAGACAAGAAAGGAAAATAATATTTGAAAAAAAGGTAATGTGAAAGAAAAAATCTTAAAAGATTTTTTTAATATGTGATTGTTTTAAGAAATAGAAAAAGAAACAGATAGAATGTGCTTCTCAAAATTGAATTTGCGATAAGAAATAACATCTAGAATTTTAAGTGGATTGAATAGAGTTGAATAGGCCTTGCGAATGCAAATATCTGGATGTTGAGGAGCCAAAAACCTTGACCTACTTACAACCATACTTTAAGTTTTCTTAAAGCTTAACGTCATGCCGCATAATTTGGACTATGGACCAATTTTAACCGGATATCTATTAAGGGATTCAGCAACCATCATTCTACATTAAGGAGCTGGAAGTAATGCAAATACAGTAGCATCATCTGCATTTGCATCGACTTTGTTTTCTAGCCCAAACCAAATATCGTGTATATCGTATGAAAAGTAATGGACCGAGAATTCTACCCTGATGTAAACCACATATAACATTCCAATAGTCACTATGGTACCTATCAACAATTTGTTCCTCAAAAATTCAATAATGATGGTAAAAAAAGACTCGGCTACTCTCAAATATTTGAGTTTAACAGAAAGGGCTACATGATCAACACGGTCAAAGGCAGCATGCACACACACAATAAATATGTATATATATATATATATATATATATATATATATATATATATATATATATATATATATATATATATATATATATATATATATATATATATATATACACAAAATGACAAAAAGTTCAGCAAATAATAATTGTTTTAAAAGTTTGTGACTCGTCTGCGAAATGTTTAATTGCATTTGGAGTTGGGTTTTGTTCCTAAAGTAGCGAAAGTGACGAAAGTTATACGGCAGAAAGAGAGGAATTAAACTTTCTCCAGAGGATCTTGTTTGCCCTAAATGGAATATTAAGAAAAACGCCTGGGTAATTCCGATGTGACAGGGACAAAGACCAAGAGGTTCAATTCATCTTTAATATCATAATTCTAAAAGAAAATCTATAAGCTTCACATAAGAATAGAACGATGATATAACTGTAGCATTTGAGTTTTTACTGCCTAATATTAGATTATTACCTCCACCAACGAGGTAAAATGGAGGTTATGAAACCCTGTTCGTGCTTTTATGTGTTTGTTTGTGAACAGTTTTCTGGCAGCAATATTAATCGTAGAGTAATGAAACTTGCAAGGATTAACTGTTATGTACAAAGCTGGAGATGATTAAATTTTGGAAGGTCAAGTTCAAAGGTCAAGGTTACGGTCAATTCACGTAATCACATAGTCACAGAGAATTCAAACTTGGTTTATACCTCAGTGTATGAAAATCCACGCCAATTTATACATGTTAAGGTCGAAGGTTAAGGTCAAGGTCGAGCAAAAGGTTGAGAAATAAGGTGCCGCAGCGGAGGTTAGCGCTATACATATACTCTCTCTCTCTTCTCTCTCTCTCTCTCTCTCTCTCTCTCTCTCTCTCTCTCTCTCTCTCTCTCTCTCTCTCTCTCTCTCTCTCTTCTGTTTGTCTGTGCCTGTTTCTCTCACTTTCTGATTTTCTCTGTTTATCTCTTTTTGCTCTCTTTGATTGTCTCTGTTTTTCTCTCTCGCTTTCTCTCTCTATTTATCTCTCGCCCTCATTCTTTCATCTGAATTATGTCATGAAAGATGTGATCATTAATAATTCTCTCGTTTAATCCAGCACAATTCCTCTCGTGGACATATTTCATGAGAGCGATATCCTGTTGTTTTCCAAAAGCGTTTCATCCTCGCCAAAGTTGGAAATTTATTTCATTAATTAAATTAATCACTTTCCCATATTACAGATAGCAATTAGTAGTGAAATGTTATAACCAATTACCCAAAAAGTATCTAAGTTATTATGAAGGGGTAATCAGAATTAGTTACTCCTTATCCCTACAAAGCAAAAGGATTGAAGCTCTTATTACGTTTTGTTGAAAGTTTGTAGCATTTCCATAACTACACACACATACACTCGCTCGCAAAAAAGTTTTTGATTGGGTCTTTACAAGTATTTAGTAATATTTCATCGTAAAAAATAATTAAATACCATGAACGTACCTTAAAAAAAGGGATAATGATAAAACACGTTCATCTCCTTTGTCAATATAGGAAAAGTTTATTTTTTTTATTACGAAATGATAATATCTATTGTATATGAAACAGTGAATAAATATTGGTAAAAAGCAATTCATATTTCAAAATCTTAATTCTTGAAAAGCTACATCGTATGTCATTCATAGTGTAGACACTTGAAGAAGGCAAATAGAAATTACTCTATTTAAAAGACACGATTTCCTACTATTTGCAAGAAGGTGCAATTCAATATCAATTACCACAGGTACCCTTAGATCAGCTATGCAGTTCTTAAAAATAAAAACAAAAATTGCGTTAAGATGGAGACATACGTGTAATAAATTTTCAATTGACATGATTGTCAATAGTAATTCACTAATTACATTTGGAAAAAAAACTTTTTGTCACATCAATATTGATGAGGCAAGATTTTATCACAGAATGTTTCACTCGGTATACAAAAGAAAATGAATCAAAGAGGTATCCATCCTTAGTACGTCTTCTATTTTTTACTTTTCAAAATAACATACGAATTAATTGGAATGCAACTTTATGGAAAAGCAGCAGAGGAAATTGTAGCCATTACCTCGTTGTGGCAAAAACAGGCCGTCTCAAAACGTTCCTAGTGCGAGATGTCTGCAATCAAACAACATTTTCCAGTGCTTCTCTCTCTCTCTCTCTCTCTCTCTCTCTCTCTCTCTCTCTCTCTCTCTCTCTCTCTCTCTCTCTCTCTCTCTCTCTCTCTCTCTCTCTCTCTCTCAACACTTTTTACAACAAACCAAATTCTTCTAGATCCCTTCTTGACCTCTTTTCTCCATTGATGTGACGTTCTTCTTTCCGCACAGGTAGAAAATTTTTGTAAACTTGGCAATAAATCTTCATCCAAATGGGCGAATTAGTGGCCATTGTCGTTTGAGTGTACTTTTAATTGCAGACTTTTCTTGTGATTATAGAATCAGCTTTTACTTTGAAAGATTACTTAGTTTTATTAATCAAATGTAGGCTTTCTTTCTCTTAATTGCATAAAAAAGATATTGAAAAAAGGTTATATATATATATATATATATATATATATATATATATATATATATATATATATATATATATATATATATATATATATACATATATATATATATATATATATATATATATATATATATATATATATACGTATGTATATATATATATATATATATATATATATATATATATATATATATATATGTGTGTGTATGTGTATATGTACACAGTATGTATATACATATATGTGAGTATTCAAATAAGCCATATATATTTTGATATATTAATGTCTGGATTCTCTTAACGACCTCGGGATCAGAGCCCCAGGCGAAATCTCATATATATATATATATATATATATATATATATATATATATATATATATATATATATATATATATATATATATATATATATATATATATGTATATTATATATATATATATATATATATATATATTTATACACACATATGTGTGCATATATATATATATATATATATATATATATATATATATATATATATATATATATATATATATATATATATATATATATATATATATATATATATACATACATTATATATACATATATATAATATATATATATATATATATATATATATATATATATATATATATATATATATATATATATATATATACATTATATATATACATATATATAAATATATATATATATATATATATATATATATATATATATATATATATATATATATATATATATATGAAGTGAATGTTTGTAGGATGGAATGAAAGATCTCTGTCTCTCTCTCTCTCTCTCTCTCTCTCTCTCTCTCTCTCTCTCTCTCTCTCTCTCTCTCTCTTCTTGTGGTCACATTTACTCTTATGTGTGTGCGCGTGTGGGGCATTGCAAGATGTATAATCGGATTTATGAGCGTTATTAGTTGAGCTTTCCACCAGCGGAAAACTCTTTAATATTTCAGAGAGCCAATTGCTTTCCACTTGTTCGGTGTTCTTGATATAAAGGAAAAACAATCTGTGGTTATATATTGAAGAGAAATTGGTTGTTATCATAAAGAAACAAACAAACAGACAATGGGAGTGCTGTAGAATTTCCCTTTTTACATCGAAAATTATAATTGCAACAAAAAAACTGTGGTTAAATTTTACAATCAAAATATTGTTTTGAGAAGTATAAAGGAAAGATCCATTTTTGCTAAAAATTAACTGTCCTGTGTAAGAGATATTTGTACTGATGTTAACGCCAGTGTAATGCAACAGAAATGCAACATATTTTTTTCATAGGATTGCATAAGTAATTAGGCACCATATGTCTCGTACTTATTTGAAAGGAAGTAATATTTTTAACGTAAAATATTTATTGCAAGTTAAACTCTTGATGTCTTGGTATAATTTGTGGAGATTGCACCTTTAATTCATAAAGCTAAACAAAAAATGACTCAGCTGAGTTAATGGTATTCTTTTTAGTTGACCGAATAATTCCCATGAGGAAAAACTTGATTATCGAAAAAAAATGTCGGTGATGCTTTTGAGATAGCTTGTAAATCTTCAAGTATTCTTTTTATAGAAAAGCAGCTGTGAAACAGTTTTGTGGCAAAAACAATGTTTGGGTAGTTAGTTTATTTTCATAGATTAGTTTTTTTTCTCTGGCATAAAAGCCGTATTTCTTGGTCAAGACTTCATATATTATTTTATATTTTCATTTTATTATCATATTCTATCCAAGCTCATTATAATTTTGGGTAGAAACGCTTTTAGCATCCCTTATCTATTTCTTTTCAACTATGAATGCCTCTCTGGATGTTATAGGGACAAAAAGAAAAAAAAAAACATTTTGAGCCGATTTGATAAAAACCCATATTCACTAAATCTATTTCCCCTTAAGATTTCTTTTATCATCAAAGCTGATTTGTGTTTGGTCGCTATGGCTCGCAAAGAGGTATATGTACATATGTGCGTGTGTTTTACAAACTCCTTAAAAAGCCTCTGATGTTAGCAGAGATCATTGTACAGCTTATTATTTCTTTGAGATTATTATCTGTTATTGAAAGCAGCTGAACGTAGAAAATATTAGTTAATTACATACTCATAACACTTGAAAATATAATTGTCAAGAAACAACAATAAAATAAAAAGTAATACTTAAATACATTATCTTTAAAGCACGCGATTAAGAATACCAAAAATATTATATATTATTAATCCCTTAATTTTGGATTAATTCTAGATTAATGATATTGAATAAGCCATAGGTAAACATTTATATCAATGAAAAATCATATTGACTTAAAATGTTTTTAAAATACTTTTGTTTTATCTAGAAGACTATTAAAAAGATTACTGAAGCAAAATCTTATAGATATGATAGTACCTATGGTCATCATTTGATATAACTATAACCATTGTTTTTATTAATATCATTATTATCATAATTATTATAATTATGATCAATGATAATAAAAATAATTGTAATTATAATCATTATTATTATTAATACTACTACTACTACTACTACTACTACTACTACTACTACTACTACTACTACTACTACTACTACTAATCATAATTATTCATAAAAGGGAAATATAACCATCGTTTGCATATTCCATGAAAGGCAAATACTTGAGTGATACATTGTATTCAGTAATTTCGGATACCTAACAGTTCTCCATAGTCAGGAACAATGAAGTTCATTTACCTGTAATTGCAATTGAACGAATTCAAATGAGGCAACACATTTCAGTAGAATTGTTTGCGGTCGTTTCTAAAAAGAATGAAGCCTTCAGGAGAGTGGCGTCATTTTAATACTGTAGTGTCTCTTCTGTCTGTCTGATTGTCTTTGGGTGCACGTCTCTGTTTCTGTTTATATTTCTTTTGAGACTGTTTTTTTTCAGAAGTCATTGCTCTTGGGATGTGAAATGGAAAAGGTATTAATTCTTTGTCTGTATGTCTGTTTCTGTTTATATTTCTTTTGAAACTGTTACTCAAGAAGTCATTACTCTTCGAGTGTGAAACAGGCAATAATGTTGAATGCGATTGATAAACATTAGCATTCATGTGGAAATAACATTTCAGGAATTTCAAAGTAAAGTGCCTCGTAAAAAACTTTTATGTATTGAAATAAAAACAATCAGAGAAAAGATGAATAAACTGTAATGAAGAATCTAACATAATCCAGAATCTGGAAAACTACATAAAAGACTTTTAGGGGCTATGACTGCTGGTCTAAGAGCCCCCTGTCCGGACACAAGCCCGGGAAAATTGTGTATGTGTGTCTGTGTGTGTACTAAAGATGCGTAATGCCTCTAGGTAGTATTATAGTCCAAAGCTGGATCTACAGGGCATACCAATATGTGAGAATCGTAGCCGCTATGCATGTAAAATAGTGCATATATATTTTCGCGCAAAAATTTGAAAAATTAGCATCAGCATAATTAGCCAAATCTTATAAAACGACCTCATGGAAAAAAATATATGAATAGATAAAATAAGTTATATATGAATAAACAAAAATAGTAACTAAATGAAGAGTTATGTAGATAAATATGAAAAAATAAAGCGAACTCCGTTACGATACAATATAAACAAAACTGTCTGCAAATCTCTGTAGTCTATGGTGAAACAAAATTTGTACCCCATAATTTTTAGGTAGCTGGCGAGATTTTGTGGGAAATTAGCTACATGTTTATACTTAGCGTTAGCCAAGTCGGGGACAGCCACTCTCACCAATGACGCAAATTTGTATGCAATATGAAGTTACATTTACATGAGATTCTGGATTCTGGTCCTTATTAAGGAAGTCTCACTTGAATGACCTACTTTATTTAGGAGATAACCGTCAAGTTTGAGAGTAAGGGGTTAATATTATCAAATAAAGAGTAAACTGATGAAAAGATGATAAACATCTTTGTAGAAGGAGGATGGAGCTGAAATTTAACAATAAGGTTATTAACGTAGTTACCTTGAAGACCGACTTCCGGGAGTCATGAAATTACATTCGGTAACAAGAATTATCAGTTTAAATAAAGAAATGGAAAGAAAAGAATCCCAATTATGTGAAGCACATTGATTTTTATTGAAAAGAATGTGTTTGTTTTTTGCTAAAAACATGTGTCATTTTTTATTTTCTTTTATTATTCTTTTTTTGGGGGTTTTAAGATATCGAGTTTACCAACTCTACTTGGTCGATAAAATCAATTGGTGTAATGGGACTTATTATTATTATTATTATTATTATTATTATTATTATTATTATTATTATTATTATTATTATTATTATTATTATTATTATTATTATTATTATTATTATTATATAAATTTCTTTGGTGGCTACAGTATAAAAACAAGTAAAAAGTTAAGCTTACCAAAAATGTTTCATAACGTTTTCACCCAAATGCTAAAATCTCAAGATATTTCTTGAGCTCATTTTCTTAATGACATCTCGACGAATTTACATATCACTAGAGTTATCATCAGAATGTTGTTTCCTTGTGTGTCATTTTTGCTCGATCTTTTTTTCTCATCGATTCGTTTCTTTCTTGTTGATGTTGGTTTTTCAAGATTTCTTTCTTATTATAGTTTAAATATTGGGTTTGAGTGTTAAAGTAATTCCTGTGCTATAATCCTAGTGAGTTCGCATTATATTTTCCTGTATCCGTAAATTACTGTGTATATATTTAACTTCTCAGAATTTTATGAAAATAAATTATGGTTTTATATCAAACTGACAAGAATTTAGTGTTCCGAATTATTTTGTTCTCATTCCGACCTCTTGCTATATTGTTATATTCCGCTCTTGAATGGCAGAGGCAAGGTACAGTGATGTTGCCCTATCAAGCAGGACAATGCCCGAGAGATTTAACATATACATACGATTAGCACCCAAGCCTTCTCTCAACTCAAGCTATGACCAAGGAAGGTCAGGCAATGACGAGTCAGCAGATAGACCTGTAGACTCCCCCCAAACCCCCCCTCCTTAGCTTACAAGGATGGTGAGGTTGCAACGACAAAAGGAGCTAACGAGTTTTGAGCAGGAATCGAACCCCAGTCTGGCGATTACCATTTAGGGACGTTACCACATCGGCCACCACAACCTTAAATTTCTCGTATGAATGTCCACTTGTGTGCTTACGTCTTAGAACTCTACTGATATATTAATGACTCATTTAATTCCAGTTTAGTGATGAGTTTATCTCGGTGAGTGATCTTCGTTTCCCATCCTGGATAATTTCCTGTTTTTTTATAATTATAATAATTTATGTGAATATAAAATATTACTTGAATGAAACTAGGAACCATTGCAAGCTAGCTTACTGCTATTGGAATGACAAGAATTTACACTTTTGTCGTATTAGACTGACAAATGTTTACGGCTCATTATTCCTTTGTCTACACATACATCGAATAGTCTGGACAATTATTTCCACGTTTTCCTCTGTACTCATACACCTGGCAACACTGAGATTACCAAACAATTCTTCTTCTCGTAAGGGGCTAAGCAGCTCTTGTAAGAGAAGGGCACTTCAAAATCAAACCAATGTTCTCTAGTCTTGGGTAGTGCCATAGCCTCTAGACCATGGTCTTTGGTTAGAGTTCTCTTGCTTGAGGGGACACTGGGACACCCTATTCTATCTTATTTCTCATACTCTTATTTATGAAGTTTTTATAGTTTATGTATATGAAATGTTTATTGTTATGTTGTTACTGTCCTTAGAATTTTTTTATTTATTGTTCATTGCTTCTCCTGTAGTTTATTTATTTCCATATTTCCTTCCCTGACTGGGCTATTTTTCCCTGTTGAAGCCCTTGGGCTTATAGCGTCCTGCTTTTCCTACTAGGGTATTAGCCTACCAGGTAATAATAAGGAAATAGTAATAATGATAATAATCATAACAATAACAACAACAATGATAATAATAATGATAATAGTAATAATAATGATGATGATAATAATAATGATGATAATAATAATAATAATGATAATAATAATAATAATAATAATAATACCTGTTCACTTATATTGGTTATTCAATTTAGCTATGAAAGGCGTTATGATAAAACATTTAGCAAGAAGAATTGAGTTATAACTCTTCCAAATTTACATTGTATTCTTGTGAAGAAAGTTATATATAAAGGATATACGAAGCAAAAGACGGATTTTCCTCGTTGACACACACAATAAAGGAAAAGAAAACTCCGCATTCCTTTTTATCAAAATTTCAAAACCACAAATAAAAAAGAAGAGTAAAAGAAACTGGAAGCCCCATTTTGTTCCCGGATGAAAAAATGGGAATTTTTTGTTCCTTTCGTAATCTGATCATCTAGGGTTGAAAAATATCTTTGGTAAAATCTTGATTGTTTTTCCTGGGACTTTTAAACGACCTGTTGCAGCTTCGGTGAAAATACTATCGTTCCATAACCATAAGGGAAAAACTGAAATATAGAACCACCTCTGGAATTACGTGATTTTAAAAGAAACTTAACAGCCTTCTTTTTATTGTTGCTTTGACTCGTCTGTATACATATATTTTTTTCTTTTTGGGGGGAGGGGTGTAAGAATACAAATACTTGTGTATTAAGATGAATAAGGAATAAGAAATGCAATATTTTGGAAGCACAGGAGTTTTATTGATATTAAAATAGAAAAAATTCCTATGGCCTGTTAGTAGTCGTGATTAAAGTACCATAAAGTTTTTAAGTTCATAGGAAATATATGTTTACGTATTGGATTGTATCAAACATGAAGTTGATGATTAATAACATTCTATAATAATTAAAAAAAAATATTCATTAGCATTTTGACAATTGTATAAAAAGCATATGGTGCAGTAACATAAAAATAAACTTAGAGTTATTAGCTATTACAGAAATGGCCATAGATAAGATTTCTTTTTTCATATTATTCATTCTGTTATCAAATGAAATAACAGATATACAAATCAAGATTTAGATTCGATTATTGAATAACATATTTAGAATTGCATATATTGGAACAGGGCATGAATAAATATGCAGAGGCAAGATGATATCTGCAGTATTTTCATTAAGAAAATTTATTTGACTGAAATGTATTCGATATGATGTCATAATAATTATCTTTAACTTTATTATTATTATTATTATTATTATTATTATTATTATTATTATTATTATTATTATTGATAATAATAATAATAATAATAATAATAATAATAATAATAATAGTAATAATAATAATAATAATAATAATACTAAGACGATTCCCAAACGAAATGAAAAAAAAAATACTGTCAAAATTACTTGATAGTGATTGCAGATTAAATTAACAGCAACACTTAGATTAAGACAAAAACACAACAAAATTATAAGTATTTCCTATATATGAAAACAGGAGACTTGCACCTTGAAATTAGAAATCAAATGATGATAATGGAAAATGAAGCCTTCATTTCACCCAGGGAAACCACCAATTACAGTTTGAGGGGGAAACTTGAGCAGCCAATTATTGCTTCTCACTAATTTGCGCTGCCTTTTCCACTTCACGATCAATTTCTGTTCTACTTTATATGGTTATTCAGGAAAGGAAAATAAAACTAGATTAGTTTACAGGTGAATTAATATCATCAGGGATGTGATAAGATTTCATTCGTAATTCCTAATTGAGACGTGGTGATCATCCCTCTATAGATTCTTTGTACTGCATCATTACTTTAAAGGGGCAATTATAGTACTGTAAAACAGCAAAAATAATTCCTAATCCCATTATGAAAATAGTGGTTGTTTTATATGCATAACAAAAGCTAAAGCCGGAGATGCAGTGTAAGAAGGTTTTAAGCTTTTTATGTGATATCATCATTAATAATATTAGTTGAAAGGTGATACAAATAAGGAGGTGGAATAAACATTTTTTTAAAAAGATTTACGAAGAAATCAGAGTTTTACTAAATTAAAACTAACACATGAATGATAATTCTTTTAAAAGTGTTATTTAGGCCATGTTGCAAATGTCAAACCATTTCTTATAAAGGTTTCGTGTAGCCTTTTTTCATTCAAATAAAACATACATTTCAGGAAAGAAAAATACGGTAATGCTTTCATTAATATTAACTAGATACGTTTCTTTTCAGCCTAGTATTAGATATGGTAGCCAGAGGTGCTGGCAGCTATTGTTTATCTATATTTTCTCTGATGATTCCAGTAACTAATGTAATGCATCAATTGACTAAATCAAAATTATAGAGATATAATGATTCGAACATACACTACTTATAGCAAATGAATAATTAGAAAATGACAGGAAATTCCCGTTTTATTAAATCTTGTAACTTTGAAGCAGACATTACTAAGCTGAATTACCTTTTATAGTCTGTTCATTGCAGCAGTTATGCAGAGTATTTGCATCAAAGTATTAGTGGAATTCCGCAATATCAGCACTGACTAGTATTGGTGTAGATGCTCTTGATTTTGGTACAGTTTAAAATATTAAGTTAAACGATCCAGTTTTCTTTATTTTTTTTTTCATTTATTTTCACTTAATCTCAATTATTTCTCTGTTTTATTCACATTAAATGGACTATATTAAAAGGCTTAAAGTATCTTATGGGGTTGTGTGCTTAAATACTATGAATTTACAACTTGATTTTTACGATTTTTTTTATTGCGAGTGAATAATGACATAATCGGAGTATGCCCATTAAAGAATCAATTATGCAAATCTACGCCAGCACTTAAATGAAATAATATTATCACTGATACAAATTGCTTATTTATTTGTTTGTTTTAATACAGATATTTAAGTCTTACCTGTGATAACATCCATATAAATTAGAATGCCCTTTTTTTGCAGACTTACTACACTTTTCACAATCAATGAATAAATTTCAATATGAATAAAAAGGTTGCCAATATGTGTTTAAAGAAACTAAGTGGGAATTGGCGAAGGTCCAATCAGATACGCCACATATTTTGCTCCGTATTTGTGTCTACCATAATGGAGTGACTATCAAGAAATATAGATTCAAAGATGCGGATGTATCATTGAATACGAGATATAGAGATTATTACTCAATAATTGGGTATATGTGACTGGGCTTTCGATTGCAATGAAGTGACTTACTAAAAGCAAAACGGTGACATCATTTATTTATCTAATATTAAGATAACGGATTTCAGTAAAAACATTAAGATGGAAAATTTATTTATTCTTTGCATGGCCTCTGATTAAAGATAAAATCATTCTTTATGTCTATTTGGTCCCATGCATAGTTTCATTATCAGTAAATGATTCGGCATCTGTTATTGAAACCGGAAAGATTTTTGCTTGCTTTAAAAAATGTTCTCTGTCTGCCACTTTCGCCTTTTGCGCCACTTCCAAACAAAACAGATACTGCCATCTGTTGTTTTCTGATTCAACAGCTCTATAAAGAGATTTAAACAGATATCCCTTTGCTCTTAGTGTACATAATATTTAATTTTCTTGTAATTTATATTGGAACATATAACATATGTCATGTCATGTGAATGTAAGTTGACCAAATGTTTTAGATTAAAGTGTTGAAGGTACAGAGAGAGAGAGAGAGAGAGAGAGAGAGAGAGAGAGAGAGAGAGAGAGAGAGAGAGAGAGATGCTTCAAAAGGTAATCTTTACATATTAATTTTCATATCGTGAAGTTACACCATTTGCGTCTCTCTCTCTCTCTCTCTCTCTCTCTCTCTCTCTCTCTCTCTCTCTCTCTCTCTCTCTCTCTCTAGGCAATTGTAACCTTTTTATATCAAAATAGTGAGATTTGCAGTCACAGAATAATTTTGCTTTGGTTTCCTCAAACTGGAAGTTTCATCACTGATGTCAACTGATTTGGTCTTTGTTTGATGACATATTTTCTATTATTGTTTTCGCAATTCATTCAAATCGCAATTATGATATATATGAATGTATAAGATACTTTATCTAGGGGTAATGGAATTATTTATAATTTTCAAAATGAGATTGTTTTATGAGGCAAGAGATATTATTAGGATTGTCAACATATTTTCAAATTATTGTTGGTAGGGAATTTTTATATATATATATATATATATATATATATATATATATATATATATATATATATATATATATATATATATATATATATATATATATGTATATATATATATATATATATATATATATATACATATGTATATATATATATATATATATATATATATATATATATATATATATATATATATATATATATATATGCGTGTGTGTGTGTGTTTTATGTGTTTGCGTATGTATGTAGTGCAAGTCCTCGAACTTGACGTGCATCAAATTAAAAATATTTTTTCTTTAACTGAAAGCAACCTATTGATCATTATCATATCAGAATCGTAGCCCAGTCACCTCCCAACTTTCTACTTTTTTATTTTAAGATTTTACCCATTTTGCTTACCAATGTTATTTCTTGTTTACTCTTGTGCTATTGTGTTCTGTGAATTCTTTTATTATTTTTCATTCTATAATTAAATGTATTTATTTTAGTTACCTTATCTATATTTTTTGTGACAATGATACTGAAGTTAATCTTATTTTAATGTAATTGTGGGGAATCTCGGCCCATAAACTCAATTTTATTGATCTCTGTAGTAAATATAACTAAAAGTTCTGCGTTTTCTGATTTCAATCTCTCTTCCAGTAAATATGAAGCATTCTAGAAGTAAAAATCCATATATACATATGTGATATATATATATATATATATATATATATATATATATATATATATATATATATGTGTGTGTGTGTGTGTGTGTGTGTGTGTGTGTGTAATATATGGATATCTTGTTTAAAAATAACCATCTCTTTATAAAGGAAATGTATTACTAAAAAAGTTCAATTTTTCTCTGCGACAAATCTCCGTCCTTCACCACAGGTCAGATATTCTCTCCTACCGTGTGAATGTTTCTTTTCCATATATCTAACATCCTCGGCTCATCTGTTCGAGATGTGTTTTCCCAAGCGAACTCTTTATTCTATTTCCCGTTGCAGGTTTTCCTTTACAGGCTGTTTTAAGAAATCTCTCCGGAATATACTGTACTTCGTCGCTTGGGGAAATCTTAATTTGGTTTTCTGAATCTTGTATTTGTTGGTTTTTATATATTTCTCTCTACATATATATTTCTCTCTCTCTCCTCTCTCTCTCTCTCTCTCTCTCTCTCTCTCTCTCTCTCTCTCTCTCTCTCTCCTCTCTCTCTCTCTGTTCTTTACCTTTTGCTCAAGGAATTTAGATTCTTCGTGTGTATCTACAGTCATGTATATATATTATATACATGTATATGCCTATATATGTACACATATGTATATATATAAACGCACATATATATATATATATATATATATATATATATATATATATATATATATATATATATATATATATATATATAATATGCACCACACACACACATACACACACACACACACACACACATATATATATATATATATATATATATATATATATATATATATATATATATATATATATATATATATATGTGTGTGTGTGTGTGTGTGTGTGTGTGTGTGTGTGTGTGTGTGAGTGAGTGTATATGCAAATACGGTATCTTATACATTAATATATAATATATTTTCAATTTAAATAAATCATGATAACAATAATGGGTAATATATCATCAAACGAAAACACTTATCCAGCATCAGTTTACATTAATGATGAAACTTCTAATTTGAAGAAATGAATCAAAATTATTCTCTGAATGCAAACCTCACTATTTTTATAAAAAGGGAGGCTACGATTGTCTTGAGAGAGAGAGAGAGAGAGAGAGAGAGAGAGAGAGAGAGAGAGAGAGAGAGAGAGAGAGAGAGAGAGAGAGAGAGAGCTTACAATTGACTAAGTGAAATTAACCAGTACTGTAATCGTATCGTTGCAGTAGCTTAGTATGGCTGCCATTCGAGCATTTCCTTCCTTTACGCGGATCCAGGATAATGCTCAGCCAATGGATTGCCAATATGCATTCATATCCCTTCGTAGGCGGAAAATACTTAATTCTATTGATTCATTTTTTGTAAGAGTCTAAATTCAATCCCCAAATTCTGCCAGTGTTGAAGCAAAGACAGAAATACAATACCATTGGAACGTAATTTACTTAGGAACAAATATTCGGCTGAATAGATTTTTCTTGTTAAGCCGCGAGGCCTATTGATAACATTACTAAAAATGTGTTATTTTGGAAATTCTATGGGGATTGTAAGGACTGAAAGGGAATTTCTTCATCCCTAAGCAGTTTTATACAAAATTGTGAGTAAATAGATTTTTTTTGTCCCAACCATATATACTCTCTCTCTCTCCCTCTCTCTCTCTCTCTCTCTCTCCTCTCTCTCTCTCTCTCTCTCTCTCTCTCTCTCTCTCTCTCTCTCCATTATTACTATTGTTACCAGTGGTATAAAAGTCATAACCATTTTAATAAGAGAATGAATATTTGCAGGTCCTCAATTATATGGCGACAAGAGACTTAATTTCATGTAATAGTTAATATAAAAACTTCTAAATATTACATTTGTATTGCAGTCGTTATTTTCCAGATTATATCCTAAAGATATGTTATATATATATATATATATATATATATATATATATATATATATATATATATATATATATATATATATATATATATATATATATATATATATATATATATATATATATATATATATATATATATATATATATATATATATATATATATATATATATACAGTATAAGTGTGTGTATGTGTGGGTGTGTATTAAAAGTATACTTTTCAATAGGAAAGTCAATGCTAGGCTATAGTCTTTCATAAAAGAACAAAACATTAATGATGGTAATTTGATGGATGAGTGACATCCACTGGACATCTGACTTGCGGTATACATAATATTTGAAATAAATTTAACCATCTGTTGATAGACAAGGGCATATGGGAAAGAAACATCACTCCTTATACTATAGGCTATGAAGTGGACAAGTAATAATTTCTTTATTTTGCCAGAATATGTGTTTTGAAGATGGAACTTAATGGCTATAATCTTATCTTCAGGTAAAATATAAGTACGCGGGTCATTAGTAATGTACTACTATTCATGATTTTGACAGCTGAATTTATATGCTACACCCAAGGGAAGTCTTATTTGTCACAATCAAAACCAATGCTCTTTACTAAGGATAAAACTCCATAAAAAAAGAAAAAAAAAATATTCGAATAAGAATTAGCTACAGTCTTTCATAGTAGTTCTTAAGCGATCTCTTCGTTCGAGATTAAGTGCCAACTCTAAAAGGAGACATTTATCCGGTAGAAGAACCGATTCCTTTGTGTCAGACATTGACTGATGGGACAGATATAGACTTTTTTGTCAGTGTGTGACTGGAAGATTAGTCTCCTTGACAGATTACTTAGTCTTTGGTCGAGTAACAAAATTTGAATAGACTCATAGTGTTTCTACTTCTTGTCATAAGATGGCAGCACACTTCCCTTGTTCCATTCATGTGAATGATTCCATACAAATGGAAAAGGATGATAGACTGATACTATGTAGAAATATTTGTGGCAGGTATAAATTATATTCAGTTCCAATTAAGTAGGCTATTTTGATTATTTTTAACCAAAATGACGTCATGGAAGATTCCAGAATGCAAGGATTAGAAAGCTCTATACATTGTTTCTTTCCGTGGCCAATAGATGGCATTAGCAGTAGAGTACCAAATTGCTAATTATCCCCATCATCCACTCATTACAATTTTTATTACTTCATTTCTGTTGCTGTTTGGGGACAAAATTGCTATAAAACAGACGAACACGAACTTGATGTTCCTTGTTGTATGGCAACAACTGAATTCTTAGGAAATTACAAATTT
>NC_090739.1:111289626-111294626 GCF_036898095.1 Palaemon carinicauda | reverse complement strand
TCACTTTTAGGTCATTCAATTGTTAGAGGGAAAAGATTGAACTATTAAGATACGTTTGGATCAAAATAGATACCAACTGACAGTATTTGAATAACTTTACTAATTGTGTGTATTTAAAAAGTAATAAAATTATATAATGAATAAGTTTTATCAGGATTTTTTCTCTGATAAAGGTATAATAAAATAATAAGATAATTTCCCTCTTTGATAAACACATTCACTCATACAAAACACACACACACACACACACACACACACACACACATATATATATATATATTATATATATATATATATATATATATATATATATATATATATATATATATATATATATTCCTGAGGTTTAAGGGAGTATAAAAAAATTCAATGGAAGAGCATTTCATAAGAATATCGAGAGTTTTTGAAAATATCCACATTGTAATCAGTCTCACAGCCGTAGGTGGTCGACATATCAAAAGAATGGAGATTGATATATTTTCTCACTCCCCTCTGTTTTCTTTTTCCTTTTTTTTCAATTGTCACTTCATTATTCACTCAATATATAAGCAGTCGTTTATATAAATGGAGCTGTGGTTTAGAATGTATAAATACATGAATATATTGTAATGTAACAGAGGAATACAAACGGACAAATAACTATAAGCATTCATTGTAAGTAGGGTTTAAATGTAAAAAAAAAACAATCTGTTGTAATGTAAGAAATAACAGAATACCAATTATGTAAATAATTATATAATTATATCTAAGTATATGCATATGCACATACACACAAACACAAAATTATGTATATATATATATATATATATATATATATATATATATATATATATATATATATATATATATATATATATATATATATATATATATATATATATATATGTATATATGTATATATATAAATATGTATATATATGTATATATATATATATATATATATATATAATATATATATATATATATATATATATATATATATATATATTCATGTATACACATTTTTGTTTCTGTACATGGCTGAGCTGAATTAATCGATGGGTGATACCTTCAGGGTAAATTTGAGGCTAAATCGAGGGTCCTTCCTCTCTTGGAAATGACTCGATATGATCATGTCAAGATTGCTGTTGTTAACTTTGACATAAAATAAGATGGAAATGTTGCTGAGAGGAGGCGAAAGTAAAGGAAACAACGAAGGGGACAGAAAGTTGTTGTTTTTAACAAGTGAAAGAGAGAGAGAGAGAGAGAGAGAGAGAGAGAGAGAGAGAGAGAGAGAGAGAGAGAGAGAGAGAGATTCTGTAATCTCCCTTTTGTGCTTATTTTATTAAAATCTATGGAATTATTTTCATTTGCGTTATTTAGAAATTATCATTTGAATATTAACACTCAAATTCTCAAAGAACAAACAAAAAGATATTTAGGAAACCCTCCACAATTCATGGATACATATAGTCGCACACACCACACACACACACACACACACACGCACACACACACACACACATATATATATATATATATATATATATATATATATATATATATATATATATACATTTATATATATACACATATATATATACATATATATATATATATATATATATATATATATATATATATATATATATATATATATATAAAAATAAAACATTCTCTTCCTTAGCTTGCTCTCGTATCCATGTAGTACTCTTTTTTGTTTCTTAGTGTAATTCCCATCTTTGTTTTTCCAATGGTTTTTGAGTTGTAACTAGACGAGGGGGCTGGGAACCCCCTCTCCTGTATAAAAAAATCCTGAGACAGCAACAAAGAGATGGAGCTGGGGGGAGAGTGACTGCTCCCCGCACTCTAGTTTTGGGGTGTTTGAATGTGCGTGGATGTAGTACGATAGAGAGTAAAAGATGTGAGATTGGAAGTATGTTTAGAAGTAGAAGGATGGATGTAATGGCCTTGTGTGAGACAAAGATGAAAGGAAAGGGTGAAGTGATGTTTGGTGAAATGTCTGGTAGAGTGTCTGGGATTGAAAGGGGAAGAGCGAGAGAGGGTGTGGCTTTATTGCTGAGTGAATGGATGACAGGTAAAGTAGTGGAATGGAATGAGATATCATCTAGGTTAATGTGGGTAAGGGTTAGGTTAGGTAGGGAATGTTGGGCGTTTGTCAGTGCGTATGGGCCAGGTAGTGAGAAAAGTGAAGAAGAGCGGAATGAGTTCTGGAATGAATTAACTAGGTGTGTAGAAGGACTGGGTAGAAGGAATTATGTAGTTGATATGGGTGACTTAAATGCTAGAGTGGGCGCTGGAGAGGTAGAAGGTGTCATTGGGAAGTATGGCGTACCAGGTGAAAATGAGAGTGGTGAGAGACTGGTAGATATGTGTGTCGAACAAGAGATGGTAATATGTGCTAGCTTTTTAAAAAAAAAAAAGATAAAAATAAGTATACATGGGTAAGTTTGGCAAATGGAAGAGTAGTAGAAAGGGCATTAATGGATTATGTGTTGATAACTAAAAGAGTGTTTGGAAGATTGAAAGACGTACACGTGTTTAGGGGTATGGCTAACGGTATGTCTGATCATTTTTTGGTGGAAGGAAAATTAATTGTAGCCCAAGAGTGGGGGAATAGAGTAGGTGGATGTAAAAGGGAGCTAGTGAGGGTTGAAAAGCTAATAAAACCGGGGGTAAAAAGTAAATATCAGGAAAGGTTGAAAATAGCATATGACGAGGTGAGAGTAAGAGAAACTGGTAATTTAGAGGAGGAGTGGAAGTTAGCAAAAGAAAATTTTGTTGGGATTGCAAGTGATGTATGTGGCAAGAAGGTTGTTGGAGGCAGCATGAGGAAGGGCAGTGAATGGTAGAATGAAGGAGTGAAGGTAAAAGTGGAAGAGAAAAAGAGGGGTTTTGAAGAATGGCTGCAGAGTAATAGTATAGAGAAGTATGAAAAATATAGAGAGAAAGAGGTGGAAGTAAAGCGCAAGGTACGTGAGGCAAAGAGGGCAGCTGACCTGAGGTGGGGTCAGGGACTGGGTCAGTCATATGAAGAGAATAAGAAGAAGTTTTGGAAAGAAGTGAAGAGAGTAAGGAAGGCTGGCGCAAGGATTGAAGAGACAGTGAAAGATGGAAATGGAAGGTTGTTAAAAGGAGAGGAGGCAAGGAAAAGGTGGGCGGAATATTTTGAAAGTTTGCTGAATGTTGAGGATGATAGGGAGGCAGATATAATTTCTGTTCCAGGTGTTGAGGTGCCAGTGATGGGAGATGAGAATGAGAGAGAGATTACAATAGATGAATTGAGGAGAGCACTAGATGAAACGAGAGTAGGAAAAGCGTCTGGTATGGATGGTGTGAAAGCCGAGATGTTGAAGGAAGGGGGTGTGACTTTACTTGAATGGTTGGTGAGATTGTTTAATGTGTGTTTTGTGTTGTCAATGGTACCAGTAGATTGGGTCTGTGCATGTATTGTACCACTATATAAGGGTAAGGGAGATGTGCATGAGTGTTGTAATTCAAGAGGTATTAGTTTGTTGAGTGTAGTTGGAAAAGTGTATGGTAGAGTACTGATTAATAGGATTAAGGATAAAACAGAGAATGCAATCTTGGAAGTACAGGGTGGTTTTAGAAGAGGTAGGGGTTGTATGAATCAGATTTTTACAGTTAGGCAGATATGCGAGAAATATTTAGCAAAAGGTAAGGAGGTGTATGTTGCGTTTATGGATCTGGAGAAAGCATATGATAGAGTTGATAGGGAAGCAATGTGGAATGTGATGAGGTTATATGGAGTTGGTGGAAGGTTGTTGCAAGCAGTGAAAAGTTTCTACAAAGGTAGTAAAGCATGTGTTAGAATAGGAAATTAAGTGAGCGATTGGTTTCCGGTGAGAGTGGGGCAGAGACAGGGATGTGATGTCGCCGTAGTTGTTTAACTTGTATGTTGATGGAGTGGTGAGAGAGGTGAATGCTCGAGTGCTTGGACGAGGATTAAAACTGGTAGGCGAGAATGATCATGAATGGGAGGTAAATCAGTTGTTGTTTGCGGATGATACTGTGCTGGTAGCAGACACAGAAGAGAAGCTTGACCGACTAGTGACAGAATTTGGAAGGGTGTGTGAAAGAAGGAAGTTGAGAGTTAATGTGGGTAAGAGTAAGGTTATGAGATGTACGAGAAGGGAAGGTGGTGCAAGGTTGAATGTCATGTTGAATGGAGAGTTAATTGAGGAGGTGGATCAGTTTAAGTACTTGGGGTCTGTTGTTGCAGCAAATGGTGGAGTGGAAGCAGATATACGTCAGAGAGTCAATGAAGGTTGCAAAGTGTTGGGGGCAGTTAAGGGAGTAGTAAAAATAGAGGGTTGGGCATGAATGTAAAGAGAGTTCTGTATGAGAAAGTGATTGTACCAACTGTGATGTATGGATCGGAGTTGTGGGAATTGAAAGTGATGGAGAGACAGAAATTGAATGTGTTTGAGATGAAGTGTCTGAGGAGTATGGCTGGTGTATCTTGAGTAGATAGGGTCAGGAACGAAGTGGTGAGGGTGAAAACGGGTGTAAGAAATGAGTTAGCGGCTAGAGTGGAAATGAATGTGTTGAGGTGGTTTGGCCATGTTGAGAGAATGGAAAATGGCTGTCTGCTAAAGAAGGTGATGAATGCAAGAGTTGAGGGGAGAAGTACAAGAGGAAGGCCAAGATTTGGGTGGATGGATGGTGTGAAGAAAGCTCTGGGTGATAGGAGGATAGATGTGAGAGAGAGGCAAGAGAGCGTGCTAGAAATAGGAATGAATGGCGAGCGATTGTGACGCAGTTCCGGTAGGCCCTGCTGCTTCCTCCGGTGCCTTAGATGACCGCGGAGGTAGCAGCAGTAGGGGACTCAGCAGTATGAAGCTTCATCTGTGGTGGAAATGTGGGAGGTTGGGCTGTGGCACCCCAACAGTACCAGCTGAACTCGGCTGAGTCCCTGGTTAGGCTGGAGGAACGTAGAGAGTAGAGGTCCCCTTTTTTGTTTTGTTTCTTGTTGATGT
>NC_090739.1:111282126-111284626 GCF_036898095.1 Palaemon carinicauda | reverse complement strand
CTAAGATACAGCTCTTTCACTCCTGTGACCAAGCAGTGGGACTGATGGTGCCTTAGACTAATGGTTTTGCACTCAATCTGCGAGATTCTGGAACTTGGATTGATTTCAGATTATGACACACAAGGTTCCCAAAAAACTGCTTGGTCAAGAGTTAGGGTACGGCTTAGCATCTCCAGCTCTTCTCACTTGAATCCACCACTTCAAGGCTAAAATGTATAACGGAGAAAGACAGATTTGTCCAACAGGTTTCATTTTGCAGCGAATAAGGCGTAAACCTTCGGTGCTAAAAACTTTCACGTATTAGTTACCTGCAGTGAAAATTCAACAAACCGTGAAGGTACAGTGAATGCACTGTGCTATTCACTTACGTCTTGCTCCTAATCATAAATAATCAATGAAACCAGTGAAGATGTTCGAAGCTGAAAACATTCATTATCTCTGCATATTAATTTCCTGATAAAAGTACTGAACTCTAATTCAGACCTGTAATGCCAATTGATAACTGTTAGAAATTTTAGGTTGCTTTGTCATCATAACTATCGAAAGATACATACAAAAACGAAAGAAAACAAAAAATCAGTAATAACTCCGAAAATAGAATGTTGTGGAAAATAGTTACATGAAATTGGGATGTAAAGATAATCTTCTATTGCTTCATCAATGCATACACTGAGCAAAATAATATTCGTGATGTTTTATAGCAGTAAAATAATTCATGATCTCTCTCTCTCTCTCTCTCTCTCTCTCTCTCTCTCTCTCTCTCTCTCTCTCTCTCTCTCTCTCTCTCTCTCTCTGGGTATTGAACAGTTGACAATCACCGTCATTAAAAACAAAATCTTGCATCGTTTTAGGCACTGTTAAACCCAATTGCTTAAGATAATATTCTTTAGAACATTTCAAATATTTGATCTAATATAGTAATAGCACTGTTTTACTTTGTAAATACTTCTTGGAACCTAATTTACTCTATAATTTAATTAATTCTTACTACTTTTCTTTATTAAAATGAATAAATTGTGTATATTTTTAAAAGAATGTTGAGAAAATTAACTAGATATTCATAACCAATGTATAGTGTAACAATATGTTATTTAAATGTTAATACCAAAATTGATTAAAAATAGATTATACAAAGTAGAAATACAGATACAAAAACAATGTAAAGATAAAAAGGAAGAAAAATGCACTTATAGATTATACAAGGTAGAGACATAGATACAAAAATTATTAAAGGTAAAAAAAAATAGACTAATGAATATATTATAGTTTAATAAAAGTCTGTTAAGCGATATCATAGAACATGATTGATTCCGGTACCTCACTTTATTGTTAGAAAGTAGAAAATAATGTATCATAAAAGTATACGATAAATAATCATCTCAGCTTTCATATGGACACCATAATATATATATATATATATATATATATATATATATATATATATATATATATATATATATATATATATATATATATGTGTGTGTGTGTGTATGTATATATATATATATATATAATATATATATATATATATATATATATATATATATATAAATATATATATATATATATATATATATGACGGGAAAAGAGATAATATCAGTGAATGTAAAAAGGTCTGAAAATATGATAGGCCCGAAATGGTCTATAAATCTATTTCATAGGCTTAGTCAAACGCTGGGAAAAAATTTATAGGGTTCTGGTTTGGAATAGAATCAAAACAATTTAAGTCAGGACAGGTTTTTGTATGGTTTTTTATATACGATAAATGTCATACTCCAAAACTTAATTCAGAGAATTATATCAACATTAAAAAATTAAACACCCCCCCTCTCTCTCTCTCTCTCTCTCTCTCTCTCTCTCTCTCTCTCTCTCTCTCTCTCTCTCTCTCTCTCTCTCTCTCTCTCTATACTGGTATTTGCAGTATGCAATAGGATATTAGCTATTTTCAAGCTAGTTGCTACGTTCTTCCTCTGGATATATAGATATGTCAGTTATATAATTCATATTCATGGTATTATTTTCTAATTCTATCTTTTGGGATTTGCGATTATCATATATTTCCCTCCTTATGTAAGCTTCGCATCTTACAGAGTAAATGTGTATGTCAATTAGGGCCAAATAAAAGGTGATTACAGTAGATTTAGAGGTAATTATTTTCCCTTAAATTTTATATATTTTCATTTAGTAATTTTTTTTCAAAGCCTTGTTACTTAGCAGAATCCTGGTAAAAGTTTCGAGAATATATATTGATATGGTAAACATCGATACGAATTATCTGACACATACTTTAGATTAAAAACTGGAATAGTGACCAACGGTATTGATTTACTTTCTAACTATCATTAAAAACAGCAGCTTTTCGTTTAAGTATATCTAAACCCAGGTAAGAATAAAATAGAATCAACTTATGCCGAAATTGAAAAGTACTTGACATTTGACAAAATCATAGAATTTCTCTTGATTATACACGAGCTTTTCTCTACTTGAACAGGAGAGTTCT
>NC_090739.1:111240069-111279126 GCF_036898095.1 Palaemon carinicauda | reverse complement strand
TTTTGTAGAGAAAGGGAGGCTGCAAGTCTCCCCTTTGTCTCTTGTTCATTATACAAGAGCAACTCAGATAATTTAGGGAGACATTCATTAAATTGTCGACTTGCGACATCTGCGTCTAATTTTCCTACTGAAAAGGTTTAATTGGACTTCCTTCCAGTCCTTTTCCTTGCTGGGAAAATCTGGTGACAGAGGCTTGCACTCCTCGAGTGTGGGGACATGGCATACCCGCCTCCACCGCTTTGGCAACAGATGTAAATGCCTTCCCCACAAAGGGAAATGAGAATGAAGCAGGAGCAAGAAAGGAAGGGTGTCTGTTATTCAGTGAGAATACCTTAGACTCTGATAGCCTGGGCCTTATCATGGTCGAGAATCTTGACCTCTTTTGATTCCGTTCTTTTTCTTGACTTTGGTTCGTACCTCAGTCGAACCAAACAATTAGGGAAAGCATCAAAGCTTGGCCAAAATTGAATTTTGTCCAAAGGAACAGCACCCATCTTCTGTAGAGTTTGGCATTAACAATCGGCATCAGCTCCGCAAACCTCCAGGGATTGGTTTTGGAGCATGTTGGTAGGTCTTGATCCATGGGTCGTTAGAGTGACCATTGGGAAGCGACAAGAGAAGCTTTGCGAGGCTCTATCTTGCGTTTTACTTCCCTGCTTTTCGTTTGTTTAGAAGACGAAGATGTCGACGTCGATGGCTCTAGAGGCAGCATAGGCGGAGGAAATTCTGACACGACATTTTCCTCTTCACCCTGGGGCACTTCTTGTCCTCATTCCCAAAGGTTTATCAGCCGTCAGGGGATGTAGTTGGTGCCTGAGGCACTACTATTTCCTTACTTGGTTTCGGAAATAGTAGTTTACGCATCCTATCATTAGGTAGGAAAGGTCCCGGAGAGATTTTCTGGAAGCCTCTGACCCAGTTGCGTAATTTGTATTGAGCTGTATCCCTAGTCTCCGTAGACTTGGGATTCTCGAAACCTTCAGACATTAATGTCCGACATATATTGCAAACCTGCGGGTTCCAATAATGTAGGGATCCGAAATAATATTGCAGGGGGCATGAAACCTGCAAGTATTATGACTGTAAAAATACTTACTCTCGGCCTTGCAGAAGACTGCAGCACAAGGTATCAGGTGTTCCTCCTGTAAAGAAAGGAAAACCAAATGAGTATACAAAGGATTATCTCCCTGATAATCAGCATGCGAAGGTCATCTATAACAGAATAGCTTAGGATAGTAAGCTATAAAGGGATAGTAGGAGATAAATACATGTGTACCCCGTGAGCAAATGCTGTTACCTCCCCTCGGTATTAACTATATGGAGATTCCTCTATCAAGTAACTCCGAGTAGAAGGGCTCTTACCTCTAGGGGTAGAGAAGTACAAATTCATTGTCCCTTTATATTGTTAATACTGTGGGGTCAAGATGACTGATTCTCAATCAGAATATTGAAGAAATAATATTCTTTCAATATAGGAGCGGTACCAGCAGAATGCTCGCACAAGGGTACCCACAGTAAGTTAGAAATTACTACTGTATAATGGTACTGTAGTTTTCTATTTGCAGTAAGTCTATATTGCAAATTACTGGCTACTGTACAATCATGTATTGTAGTTCAGAAAATAAAGACCTATATTTGTAGTCTCCAGCTCAGCCTATTGCCGTAGCCTTCCTTACAATATTAAATTATAGAGTTTCATGATCAGGGAGACTCAAGGATAAAGTCTCTACCCTTTAAAGGTTAGGAGTGTATCACCCCTGCCTTGAAGCTATTTAATATTGTAGGGTAATCCGAATACTGATTTCTGATTTCTAATCAGGATATTGAAGATATATTCATTCAATATGGGGTTAGGGTTCAGCAAATGCCTGTATGAGATATCCAAGATATATTGGAAATAACTACTAGTATAAAATATATAGTAGTTTTCTCTCTGCAGTATATTCTATACTGTAGATATACTGGCTACCTGTATAACTATACTGTAGTTCAGCCGGCATGTTGCCGTCATAGCTAGTCTGACAGCATATCTAGCATGGCTAGCTAGAGAGAGAGAGATAGCATGGAGTAAAGGCTACTCCTTTACATTAGAAGGTTCTAATGGAAGGGGAAAATGTACCATTCAGGCTTCCATCCAACTACAGTACTATTGAGGCAAGGTGCCACCAATACACTGCGGCCAGCGTAGTCTCCGGCAGTATCAGTACAGTCTGTGTGCTGCCATCTAAGTCAGCACTTATCTGCGCGGCCTGGCCGGCGGTATTCCGGCAACAGAACTGTGGATAGCAGTCCAAGGGAGAACTGAAGAACCTTGGGGACAAGAAAGGACTTCCCACTCACAGCCATCATGGCTGCGCGCAGCCATCTTGGCTACCGACAGTCATCATCTACCGGCAGAGACCATAGTTCCCGACAGATGATGTGGCTGCCAGCAGTATGCACTGCTGCCAGCCATGGTTACTGACATTCAACATGGCTGCCGACAGTTGTCATGGCTAGAGAGGGAGTCTGCCGGCTCCGGCAACCTACCGGCAATGGTAAGGTTTCAAGATGCCGGCCCAATGAAAGACAATGGCTAGGCCATCAAAAGTGGACAGAGGGGGCAGGGAACAGGGTCCTGTATAGCGTGTGAAAGGAACTGGCAAAAAATTGTCAGTCCTACCACCTCTTAAAAGAAACTCTGTTTCAGTATCGGCAGAATCCTAAGTACAGGAGAGTCCTCAGTTCTCCACCCTAGAGATTGCCCGATACAGAAAAAAACAGGAGTTCCAGTGCCGCGTTATCCTAGGCAAAAGAAGAATATCACCTTCAGCCTAGGGGACTGCGGCACAGGACTAGTCTTCTAGTCGCAAGGAGAAGACGGTATCCTACCACAACTTCAAGTGCGGCTAGGGAGGGCTAGCTTCCAATGCGGCAGGGGAATGATGGTATCCTACAACCCATTCGCCCTGCCAACATGTCGCCGACATAAGACTAAATACTCTGAGATTCTGGCTAAATCCCAAAACCTCGTGGTATACCACAACCAGCAGTTTAAGGGGAAGAGACAGAAAAACCCTAGGCTAGTCATGTCTGAATAAAATTCAAGGCACAGCCACTAGGGTTGTAGCCTGAAGCTACACTCAGAGGGAAAAGAGATTACCCTTAAATCTCCATGGAGACGTGTAATGTTTCATATAATTCTAGGAGGTATCAGTCTCTATTTGAATTGAAAAAACAATACACGAGGGTAACCGGGGAAATGTCTGAACGTATAATAAAACACCTAGGTTAGGTTACCTAGGCTAGACGAGATCTCGGTTACCTAAATCACCGAAACTCTAACTATACAATCGACATGGAAAAGGAAAATTATGCACATTATCAAAATCTTTACGAGTATAATTGCCTAAATATCTAAATAATTAAAATAATTAAATTAAGCTATAAGTCATTCTGCTAACTAAATAACACATGCCTAACGAACGACAGCACCCATGGCGCCTCCAGTAACACGGCTAGCTCTTAGGCATAATAAATTACTCTAATTTCATTGTGAAACAGGAGCTAAAATATACTCATAGTAAAGACCCGATACTCAACTTTCCAGAGGCGGAAGAAGATGGAGAAAGCATAATTATAATCCTGTAAAACGATCGAAAAGTTAGATCCACGGGGAATACCACCGAGCGAAATCGCTACAGAATAAGGAATGTCCGCCATCGTGGCAATGGCGCTGTTGTCATACTCAATAGTAGTACGAGAACGAGGGTAACCTTGATACGGCTCCTCTTCTATTCTGCCACAGCACTCGAAGCGTAAACGCAATTAGGTGGTGCAGATTGCTATGATGCTTGTCAAGAATATGTCCTCTGATATTATACGATATCCTTGAGAGAAAATTTAAGGATATTCGCACCAGGAGTTAGAATTCTGGATACCTAAAGGTAAATTCTCTGGGAATATCATTGTGTTACATATATCCCTTAGGAAGTTACCTTAAGGAACTTTCCATCAGGACGAAATGGCTTGAGCCCAAAAAGAATTTTTATAGTCTATATTGAATCATCTGTTTTAATGTTGTTCATATTTTTTAGAATATTTTATTTCATTTTTTTTATTACTTTTTATATCGTTTATTTATCTCCTGGTTTCCTTTGCTTACTGGGCTATTTTTCCCTGTTGGAACCCTTGGGTTTATAGCATCTTGCTTTTCCAACTAGGGTTGTATCTTGGGCTATTATTACATTAATAATATAATAATAATATATGCTCAACTAATTAATTATAATCACGTGTTTCTAAAAACTAGAAAAGTGTTTCGCGAGAATAAACAGAGATAAGTCAATAGGTACCTATCACAAACATCATTTCCGATATTTCTACCAAGGAAAGTATCTAGTCATAATCAAGCTGTTAACCTAAACATCTTGAATAGGAACATTCCACCGCATGCGTTTTTAATTAATACACTTATATGTCTCCTTTTTTTAATTGTCGAGTTAGGTATACATACATAAACTTAAACACCAAATGTGGATTTGTCTTGTATGTAGATTTAATTTTCTATTATTTATATTATTTAGTGTTTCAATTACGGAAGAATTTATCTCCTGGAGACATATATTACCACCCATTAATCTATTTATAAAAAAAATTATTTCTAAGATGTGAAAACGAGAAAGGAATTTACGGTAGGAAGAATAAGCTTACTTGGAATGTAGCTTTCTGGTAGAATCTTATAACAACTAATCAGAACATAAGAGAAAAAGGAATATGATCATTGGAATCCTATTGCAATAGACTAATGAAGAATTTTCTTTCGTTTAATAGCATTAACCGTTTGGGATAATTTTCTAGAAACAAATATAGGAGATTTATTGATATGAAGCTTTCCCAGATCTGCCATTAAAGGATTTAGTAGTACTTCTCCCTTGGCAATATCTGTTGGGACATTTCATAGAAGGGTTCTGATTCTGATAATGAACTTCCAGAAGACTGATGATGTTATGCTTGGAGTGTCTGTGTGTGTGTGCGCGCGTGTATGTGTGCGACGCTCGAGTATGCTTCTGTATGTGTGCGCGTGTGTGTCTGCACGCGTACACTTCTTTCTCGATATAAACAGAAGTTCCTAGTTTCAATTCAGAGAATGTTTACTCCATTAGGAGTCAATGATCATTAGCGTTTATCATCATTTTACAAGTTTGTATTTCATGGTAAAAGGATAATTGGCTTGTTTCATTTTATACATATTTTGGGTTTTACTTTATCATATATTTCCATTTCACCCTGCACATTTTGTCATTATAATTATCCACGTTAAAAAATGTTCTTAATTTTAGAGATTTTGTACTGTTGCCCACTCAAACAGAGGGCACAAACGAACACACAAGAGCCTTCGTCCTTCAAGAAACAGGTCTATCTTTTACGCTTGGATAAAATCCTTAGTTCTTTGCGTGTATTCGTTGGTTTCATCGGGTCTGGCCAGGTTATGGGTAGAAAATTCTTCGTGTTACGTCTACAGTATAGTTAATCTAATATTTTGTTTACTAAGAAATACCAAATGATATTTTTTTTTATTAAGAAACCAGTCCATGGAAAACTAGAATACAAAAATTTACAATTGAAATAGTCTACTATGTCACAAAATTTATTTCACTCTTTTTAACCAAAGCCTCAAGCTAGAAAGTTACCGGCAGTAAGAATCATAAGCTAAACTATAAGGCACAATTTATTTAACTTGATTTAATTTGAAATAAAAGGAAAGAACGGTATACAGTAAATTGAATTAATTGTCTCTAATTGAAAATAGAAAAATTTAATTTTACTCTTCTCTTACTTGAAATATCTACAAAGGAATGAAGAATTTATTAATCACATTGATAAAGTTTGTCTTACATAAGAAACAAGTAGCGAATTATTTTATCACTTCCAAATTTTTTCTTTTGGAAAAGTGGATAGAACCGACAGAAAAGGGGGAAAGTATTTTAGACTTAGCTTCCCAATGAATTATTGAAATCATTTTCATCCAATTTAAAGGGTTTATGGTTATGATTTCGCTCTTATGGATAAGAAAAAAGGCTTGAATATTTTCAATAGTTTATGATTGTGTGTCAGACCTGAATATAAAAGACCATATGAGAACCCCATGACGGCAAGAGAATTCATCTTTTATATACATTTTTTGATGTGATGAAATATCTATAATTCAAAAGTACGCGTTCGAAAGCAATATACATAAATGATGGGTCTGCAAAAAGTATTGTAATTGTTATTAGAGTAAACTGAATACAATAATATTTGTAAATAAGAATGTCTGATGAATATATATATAAAATATATATATATATATATGTATATATAATGTGTGTGTATACACACACATATACATACATATAACACGCGCGACACCACACACACACACATATATATATATAATATATATTATGTGTGTGTGTGTGTGTGTGTGTATTATATATCCACACACACACACATATATATATATATATATTATACATACATACGCAAATACACACACACACACATATCAATATATTATATATATATACTTATCAGTCACAAAAACTGCACGTGCACATATATTAAAGGGTAAAATCCACAGGAAACAGGAAAGGAAAAGACCAGGGTACCAAGCGCTTTCGTGTATTACGTACACTTCTTCAGGGTACAAAGTGAAATAGAAAATAAAATCATACAATAAAGAAACCTACCAAAACTGAAATAAAAGCCACAAACTAGCAACGTATCATCAATATGCTAAAATAACAAACAGTCGTTAAAAATGAATAAACAATTGTAGTTTAAAATAAAATACTAGTAATATAACAATCGTTAAACTAAATGTTTACATTGTACTTCCTTACAATTTCATTAACAAGATGAGTGTCTAGTTTAAAAAGACCAGAACTGAGATTTAAAATATGATATTAAAATATTTAATAAAAGCAGATTCAATAATATTTCTTTTAACAAGATTTTACAAAATAAAATCTCCGAGGAGTTTTCCAGTCAATACAGTGGTTAAAATCGATCATGTGGACAAACAAGGCACTAGACATTTGTCTGTCCTAACTGCATATCGATGTTGTTTAATTCGGTTGTTAAGCAACTTTCCGGTTTGACCCACATATTCTCTTGTCACAACAGTACATGGAATTATGTAAATAGAGCCACTATTACAATTTGGAGAATTATTTATTAGGACATTCTTTACCGTTCCTGACTTTTAAAAACTAAATTTACTTTGAATATTTTCAATAAATCTTTTATATAAGCAAAGTTTTCATTGTATGGAAGTGCCAGCACTTTCTCATTCTTAAAAGGTTCCCTATTCTTGTCGGAATAAAATATATGCCTAGCTTTCTGTAGAGACTTGTCAATTAACACTTTAGGATATTTTAATTTAATTCCTATGTCATTAATTCTACGAAATTCTGCGTCTATAAATTCGGGTCAAACCGGAAAGTTGCTTAACAACCGAATTAAACAACATCGATATGCAGTTAGGACAGGACAAAAGTCTAGTGCCTTGTTTGTCCACATGAACGATTTTAACCACTGGTATTGACTGGAAAACTCCTCGGAGATTTTATTTTGTAAAATCTTGTTAAAAGAAATATTATTGAATCTGCTTTTATTAATATTTTATTTTAAACTACAATTGTTTATTCATTTTAACGACTGTTTGTTATTTTAGCATATTGATGATACGTTGCTAGTTTGTGGCTTTTATTTCAGTTTTGGTGGGTTTCTTTATTGTATGATTTTATTTTCTATTTCACTTTGTACCCTGAAGAAGTGTACGTATACACGAAAGCGCTTGGTACCTGGTCTTTTCCTTTCCTGTTTCCTGTGGATTTTACCCTTTTATATATATATATATTATATATTAGTGTGTGTGTGTGTGTGTGTGTGTGTGTTTATATGTGTTTGTGGGCTCGTATGTCCTTTGATGAAAATGTTAAGTCTAAGGGTTTTAGAGCTTTTATAAAAAAAACACTAGAATATCAACGCATGATAATAATAATAATAATAATAATAATAATAATAATAATAATAATAGGCGTACTTATTATCAAAATGCGTATTTTGAAAAGGAAACTTCTGAGGGGGTAAAATCTATGAAATCTACAAAATATGACTTTCGACAAAACTAAAATTTAACTTACAATCAATTAGATACTAATGATACAAACAAATTGTTCACAGCGACATGAGATACCTTCTTTGTGAGTTATGTGAATATAAATGTTTCACGTTACGTATTTCATTTTAATATTTCAAATCCTTAGAACACAGAAATTTCCATGTAAATGAAATAATAAAAATCCGTCAAGATTAAATAATTGATAATATTGACGGAATATTGAAGTAAAATAAATGAAAGTTTCCGATAGTGGAGTTGGTTTCAACGGCGCAAAGGATTATAAATGATGTAATCCAAGGAATACTGACGAGAAAACTTGCCTTACCAAACACAAAAAAAAAAAAAAAAAATATATGACCCATAATATGGTCCAGATAAAAATCCACTCACGTGGAATAGTATTAAATTTATTATAATTTGCATGTCGGAATTATATAGATTTCTTGTTCTTTTACTTGCTTATTTGATAGAGAGAGAGAGAGAGAGAGAGGGAGAGAGAGAGAGAGAGAGCGAGAAATTCGTTCCGTAAATATCATAACATTATTTTTTGATAGGATTCTGTCAAAGTGACTGGAATGCCGCCCCATATACAAATATACACCATAAAGATTTCACTAAGATAAAACACTGCGTAAGATTTAATAATTATTATATCACAAAAGGAAACTTTTTGGTAATTTAAATTGATGCTCAGTAAAGCTTAAGCTGATATAGTATCTTTACTTTACGTTATTAAATCCGAGGAACCTTTATTCAGAAATAACATTAAGAGGAAAAAAAGGAATGACAATATTATTCAATTTTGACCAAGAAATAATTTCGTCATTATATGATGTTTGGTAGTGCATCTCTCTCTCTCTCTCTCTCCTCTCTCTCTCTCTCTCTGTTGTCCTATATTTTTTGATGTTATTCCTGCATTAGGATTATACAATTATTTATTGTACTTATGTGAATAGCAATTATTGTCAACTCTCTCTCTCTCTCTCTCCCTCTCTCTCTCTCTCTCTCTCTCTCTCTGCTGTAAATATGTGCAATAAAAGTGACCATGATGGTTCTTATTTTTCTGCAGAGAAGTTAAAGAGCTCATAGCTTATTCTGACAAAGACGCACTGCAACAAACTTTTCTTAGCGATTGCTTGCAGCTTTTAACTAAACCTCTAAAGGCGCCTGTCTTCTTTGACAGCCATGAATAGATATGTATTATTGCTTGTGTAGTAGTAGTACTAGTAGTAGTAGTAGTAGTAGTAGTAGTAGTAGTAGTAGTAGTAGTAGAAATAAATTGAATGACTTTTACTCTCGCCGCTTTGTCTTTTTAAAACATCTGCAAAAGTAAATAGTAAAACTTATTTTTTTAATGTAATTAGATACTACTTATCGCACTCATTAAGACATTACGATTATGTAATAGCCGAAAGGTAACTTGAAATATCTGTAAATTATTTATTTTCTTGAAGTAAAAATCGCTTTAATAAATGTCCCACTTTACCTAGGCAAACATTCTAGGTTCCTATACATGATAGAGTTATTTACTTTAAAATTACCTAAATTCATCTAACTCGTTTATAATGTAGTTAATGTATATTTCATCAAACTGTTTCCATATAAGATACATGTAATAAATCTAACATTAACGTCATCGCTATACATATGCGCAAGACTATCAGCATATAGTAGATTAGAGAGAGAAAAAAAAATATAGTCATACGTATATATATACACATATACGATGTACATATACATATATATGTATTATACATGCACACGCACACACATATATAATATATATAAATATATATATATACATACTGTATATATATATATATATATATATGTGTGTGTGTATATATATATATATATATATACAACCAATATATACCAACACCCACATATATATACGCACACACACACACACACACATATATATATATATATATATATATATATATATATATATATATATATTTATATATATATATATTTCAAATAAGCCATATATATTTTTTATACATTAATGTCTGGATTCTCTTAACGACCTCGGGATCAGAGCCCCAGGCGAAATCACACAAAGACAAGAGCTTGGCTCCGGCCGGGAATCGAACCCTGGTCGGCAAGCTTGTACAGACAGTGACTAACCCACTTGGCCACGAAGAAAGATAAAAGTCAATGACAATTCTTCTGTACTTATACCTGTCGAATTCAGGTATTTTGTACTTAGAATTAAATCAACCCATCTTCACCATCGTAGCTAAGTGGTAGTTTGTTACTTGGCATTCAATTTATGATAAATTTTGCACATTTTTACGTGTTTTTCATATTCAAATAAGCCATATATATTTTTGATACATTAATGTCTGGATTCTCTTAACGACCTCGGGATCAGAGCCCCAGGCAAAATCACACAAAGACAAGAGCTTGCTCCGGCCGGGAATCGAACCCTGGTCGGCAAGCTTGTACAGACAGTGACTAACCCACTTGGCCACGAAGAAAGATAAAAGTCAATGACAATTCTTCTGTACTTATACCTCTGGAATTCAGGTATTTTGTACTTAGAATTGAAATCAACCCATCTTCACCATCGTAGCTAATTGGTAGTTTGTTACTTGGCATTCAATTTATGATAAATTTTGCAAATTTTTACGTGTTTTTCATATTCAAACAAGCCATATATATTTTTGATACATTAATGTCTGGATTCTCTTAACGACCTCGGGATCAGAGCCCCAGGCGAAATCACACAAAGACAAGAGCTTGGCTCCGGCTGGGAATCGAACCCTGGTCGGCAAGCTTGTACAGACAGTGACTAACCCACTTGGCCACGAAGAAAGATAAAAGTCAATGACAATTCTTCTGTACTTATACCTCTCGAATTCAGGTATTTTGTACTTAGAATTGAAATCAACCCATCTTCACCATCGTAGCTAATTGGTAGTTTGTTACTTGGCATTCAATTTATTATAAATTTTGCACATTTTTACGTTGGGTTGATTTCAATTCTAAGTACAAAATACCTGAATTCGACAGGTATAAGTACAGAAGAATTGTCATTGACTTTTATCTTTCTTCGTGGCCAAGTGGGTTAGTCACTGTCTGTACAAGCTTGCCGACCCGGGTTCGATTCCCGGCTGGAGCCAAGCTCTTGTCTTTGTGTGATTTCGCCTGGGGCTCTGATCCCGAGGTCGTTAAGAGAATCCAGACATTAATGTATCAAAAATATATATGGCTTATTTGAATATGAAAAACACGTAAAAATGTGCAAAATTTATCATAAATTGAATGCCAAGTAACAAACTACCAATTAGCTACGATGGTGAAGATGGGTTGATTTCAATTCTAAGTACAAAATACCTGAATTCGAGAGGTATAAGTACTGAAGAATTGTCATTGACTTTTATCTTTCTTCGTGGCCAAGTGGGTTAGTCACTGTCTGTACAAGCTTGCCGACCAGGGTTCGATTCCCGGCCGGAGCCAAGCTCTTGTCTTTGTGTGATTTCGCCTGGGGCTCTGATCCCGAGGTCGTTAAGAGAATCCAGACATTAATGTATCAAAAATATATATGGCTTATTTGAATATGAAAAACACGTAAAAATGTGCAAAATTTATCATATATATATATATATATATATATATATATATATATATATATATGTATATATATATATATATATATATATATATATATATATATATATATATATATATATATATATATATATATATATGTAATAGTTAGAATAGTTATATTACATGTTTAAAACAAATGACGTAATATGTCATGTTGGTTGGAAGAGCTAACCCTGGGATTTGCTGTAGTCATTCAAATTATAAGCAGGATGTATAATGCAAAGACGGCAAGTTGACATTCTTTCTTAACGTCAACACATTGTCTCCTTGTGTGAAAGTTTGTGACGTCACCGGATGCAGGTGTCTTCCGATTCCGTCACGTGGCTAAATTAAAGCAAGCATACGATATCTGTGATATCGATAATTTATTCAGTTCATATCTAAACTTCACCAGAATTGGTCGTCTGGACCAACACAGCTTCCTCCAGTGATGGAGATGTTTAACTCTGTTGTTTATAAAAAATAAAACTTAAAAACCATTAAGATGTATTCAGTAAATCCATTTAAATACATCTGAAAACAACTCATACTCAAATGTGTGCTTAAGACAGTAGCACACCAATAAATGGTGGCAGCGATTAAACTCTAAGACAGCGATTAAACTCTAAGACAGCGGTTAAACTCTAAGAATTAGAGAAATATCTTCAAGACTTCAAAATAATAGCTGTAAAACCAGAGAAATATCTTCAAGACTTCAACATAAAAGCTGTAAAACCAGAGAAATATCTTCAAGACTTCAAAATAAAAGCTGTAAAACCTGATAAAGATCTTCAAGAACTCAACATTATCTACAAGAATCTACAATTTTGATTAAGTCCAACGGAAAAGCTAACATCAACATATGTTAGTATACAACTTGAATCTTCAATCAACATCCTAGGAAACCCAAGGACTGGCGTTCAACAATTGCAAGACATATCCAGGAAGAACTACATTCAACAAGAAACTAGAACGGGACATCGCTAACAAAACATCAAGAGAGAGAGAGAGAGAGAGAGAGAGAGGACGTGTCGACTTCATTTATAAGCTAAGTACAGAGATTTTGTATTCATTTCAGTTTGGGCAGTGAAGTGTAGTTATCACAAGTCGTTAGTCAATTATTACTGGGGTGAGTGAATTCCTAAACTTTGTTATAAGAAACTCCGAATTCTCGTTTAGAATTTTTCTTTCTTTGTGCTAATTCCTTTTTCTTTCATAAACTCTTGGGGGGAAATGTTTTGGGATTAGTAACATTGTTGGGGGAATTTTATTATACATATGCGTTTACGCAGTGGGCGTCTGTACTCATATAGATATTTTGATAGGATTGAAAGGGGTCAAAGAGATAGAAAAAAAAAAATACAGCAGTCATGGCTCCTCCTGTCAGCCCTACCCCTGGACCTAGTGGTGTAGGCCAGGCTAATCCTCCTCCAATTGTGACGCTTGTAAATGCCAGGTCAGCAATCCTTCCTTTTCAAGGTCGTGTCAACGGGTTCTTGCCACAAAATGTGGAGTCATGGATTTCATCCGTTGATGCCCATTTAAATGCCAAACAAATCGTAGATCCTTTTGTACAATTACAAGAAGCTAAAAGTTTTATAGATTTTTCTAAAGGGGATGCGAGTGCGTATTTAAGAGGTGTTTCATTTCAGGAAGCAGTTACTTGGGATGATTTCAAAGTTAGGTTACGCGCGATTTATGGGGGTGAGGAAGCTTTAGATGTAGTGTTAACGTTACGAAATACACTTAATCAAGCCACTATGAATCAGCTTAATGTTGTTGAGAGAGCAGCTCTCATAGCTGATAGGCTTAACGAATATCAGGACATTTTAGGTAATTCCACTTGGGTTACTAACGATAATATCTCCGTGAAAGATTTTTTACGATTAATGTATTTAACTTGCATGACACTTATGTTGCCTGAAGCTTTAGTGCGGTGCTTTGATAAGAAGTTAAAGCCTGCAAGTACGGAATTGGATGTCTATAAACAGATAAAGAAACACATGTCCAAGTGTCCAGATCTCGATCCCGTGTTAACTCAAGTTTTTGCTAAGAATGAAACAAAACCACAAACAGTGAACGTAATTAACAATCCAGTAGCGGGAGTGACGTGTTACAACTGCAAACGTCAAGGTCACATAAGCGCAGACTGTAGAACGAAATTTTGTTCAGTTCACAACACAGCATCACATTCTTATAGTCAATGTTACGCGCGTAAGACACAACAATATCCTAGAAATACACAGTCAATTCCACAGTCAGTTCCATATGGAAATAAAAAGAAAAATCCTCATTTTAACAATAAAAAGAAACAACAAAATGTCAATGCAGTTCCGAGTCCGAAACAAACAAACACTTCTTCAAATATCGCTGAGCCTGGGCCGTCAAACCAGACCTCGCAAAGTCAGCCTAATTTTCAGAATGTGCAGAGCAAAGCAAATACCACATAGTTAACTCTAGAGGGGAAGAGAGTGATGTTGGGTCAAGGTCATTCATGTCAACATCAATAGTATTGAATAATCAATTTAATGTTTTATCAGATAATTGTGAGACAATAGATTTTCCTATGAAACACACGGCCGAATTAAGTAAAACAGTGCATGCTCCTGTAGATTTGCAACGAATTCATACAATAATAAGCCAAAATTAGTTACGGCCAACCTTATATGCTGTAAATTTAGAACACAAATCCTTTACGTTATTTTTTGACTCTGGTAGTCCACGTAATATTATGGATTTGAAGACACATCATTTGTTGTTTTCGAACTTTCCGATTGAAAAATCAGGAATTAGACTTTCAGGTATAGGAAATAATGAATTAAACGTCATAGGCATAACTCATATTCAGTTCAGAGTCGGTAATCACACGTTTGCCGATACATTTGTTGTAGTAAAAAACATTAATATGTATCCAGCTGTAATTATAGGATACCCATCTATGGGAAATCAAAACATTATCTTAGCTCCTGCAAAGCACGGCGTGTATATCAAAGGGAAATTCTATAAGTCTTCTAATACCTTAAAGTCAGTTTTGGATAAAAAGGAGACGACAAATGTAACCGTAACGTACGTTGAAGAACCAATAACTTGTCTCACTAATAAAGAAATAATATACGCGACCCAGCAGAATTCTCGTTCACCCGTAATATCATCTTGCACGCAATATATCGAACCAAACATACCTTCGAATTTAATAGTGCAAATAAAGAAAACACTACCGGGATCTGAAATATTAATCCTTTCCGATACTTTGAAAACTAACGGATTGTCTGTCACACAAGCTATTTATACAGTAGGCTCACATCAGCAATGTAATATCGAAGTCTGTAATCATTTAAATAACACTTTAGTAATTCACAAAAATCAACATATCTTGGATGTAGAAGTTTATAAACATCGTATTCTTACCGTTGCTGAAATCAATCACTCTCAATCAGTTGCGGACGAATCCCTTTTGCGATCTATTAAAAATAAAATCAGTAAGGACATTCAAGACGAAGAAATTCAGCAGAAAATTTTTGAACTTTTAACTAAATATACAGATGTCTTTTCCACTACGGATGGATCCTTAGGAAAAACAGATGTGATCGAGCATCAAATAAGGTTAAAAGACAAACAGAAAATTATATATGTACCCTCGTACAGACTCCCTATGAAATTCCAGAATGAAATAAATGATGAAGTAGGTAAAATGTTAGAGGAAGGAGTCATTAGAAAATCAAATAGCCCTTATAATTTTCCTTTAATAGTTGTACCGAAAAAAGATCGAACATGGCGTATCTGCGTCGACTTTCGTCGTCTAAACGAGGAAACGATCCCTGATCGATTCCCAGTGCCATGTACTGACGATATTTTGTCTTTGTTAGGTCAGAATAAATATTTTACCAGTTTGGACTTACTTAAAGGCTTTCACCAGATATCATTAGAAGAAGATAGTATCCCATACACAGCCTTCAGCACAGCCAGGGGACATTATGAATTTTTACGGATGCCTTTTGGTTTACGTTGTGCTCCTATAACATTTACAAGAATGATTAACATAGTGTTTGGAGACTTGTTAGGGGATATATTGCATGCCTATATGGATGATCTTGTAATCTTTTCCAACACCTTAGAAGAACATCTACGTAAGTTAGAACTAGTACTACAGAGATTAAGGCAACATAACTTAAGGGTAAAGATTAGTAAGTGTGAATTTTTCAAAACAGAATTAGTATATTTGGGTTTCATGGTGTCAAGCCAAGGTCTTAAAGTAGTCCATGATAAGGTGTCGGCTATACGTAATTTTCCCATACCTACTAATGTCAAGGGAATACAGCAATTTCTGGGTTGTAGTGGATATTACAGGCGTTTTATACGCAACTATTCAATAATAGCCGCTCCTTTAACTGATCTTACGAAAAAGGGCGTAGATTTCATATGGTCTGAGCAACATCAAGAGGCGTTTAATACTTTGAAAGATGAACTGTGTAGTTCTCCTATCTTAAAATTTCCTGACTTCGGTAAGGAATTCTTCATTGCAACAGACGCCTCAGACTTAGGAGTAGGAGGGGTATTGCTTCAGCAATATGATAAACAGTTTTTCCCGATAGCTTTCTATTCTCGAAAATTGAGAACTTCCGAAAGTAAATATGCAGTAATAGACAAGGAAGGACTAGCTATTGTTAATTCGCTAGTGCATTTTAAGTTCATAATTTACGGTTATCCCGTTAAGGTTCTTACTGACCATAAACCACTAACAGAGTTCTTTAAAGGCTTCAATCACAGCCCTAAACGAACTCGGTGGCATTTGATCATTCAAGATTTTGGCGCAAGAATCGGGTATTTACCTGGGAAAGCAAATATCATTGCGGATGCATTATCACGCAACCCCGTGTCATCTTGTACGGAGCCTTTAGCTGAATTAATAGATATATCAACATCCATGCCTATTGTAAAAACAATATCTGAACAAGAAGATTTAGGCTGGAGTGCTGAATTGTTACAGACTGAGCAAAGAAAAGATCAGAAAATAGAAACAATTATAAATGCTTTGAAAGGCAATCATAAAGAAAAAGAATATATAAAGTATAAGCAGCAGAATTATATAATCAAAGATAATATTCTGTGTAGGACTGTGACAAGGAAAACCCGCAATACACCACATGTAACTAACGACCAGGTAGTAGTACCAAACTCACTTATTTCCACTGTCCTGAATTGGTTGCATTCAAATCCATTACATGGACACCCTGGGTTCTCATTAATGTCACAGAAAGCCAAATCATTGTTTTATTGGCATACAATGCTTACAGATATAAAAAGACACATAGCTAATTGTCGCACATGTCAGGAAAACAAAGGGCATACGAAAACACCTGTCAGCCTAGGAGCTTATCCTGTTCCCAATCAACCCTTTGAAAGAATACATTTAGATTTGTTAACAGGATTTTACGAGTCAGACAGAGGAAATAAGCACCTCTTAGTAATTATAGATGCTTTAACTCGATATACAGAACTAATAGCGCTTAAAACTAAAACTGCGATTGAATGCGCTAGGAAGTTTTACGAGTGTTACATTTGTAAACATGGAATTCCACACATGATAATCTCAGACTCGGGTGGTGAATTTAATAATCACTTTCTTACCTCATTGTGTGAATTCCTCAACATAAAGAAGATTAATACCATGATATATCACCCAGAGTCGAATGGGCTAGTGGAAAGAGCAAATAGGAAGATATTAAATATATTGAGGGTAACACTAGGGGGATCAGACCCCAACTGGGATATTGCAATACCGGCGGCACTGAGTACTCTGAATCATTCATATCATATATCAATTAAAATGTCACCGCATGAAGCATTGTATGGTACCCCAGTTAGAACACCTTTCCATGTATTAACGCCTACAACTAATCTATCAAATCCTTTAAAAGAATGTATAAATGCAAGTATAAGTCGATATGATATCCTTCGAAAGAATTTAGAAGAATCACAAATCATAATGAAAAGGAATCATGATAAAATAGCGAAACCAACTAAAACATATACCGTGGGTGATAACATCTATATTCAAATCAATGTCAGAAAAGGGCTCAACTATAAACTAACACCTAAGTTTGAAGGCCCATTTAACATTTTGGAAATATTAACGGCCAATAGGTTTAGAATTCAAAACGTAGCCCAACCCACGGATGAGAGAATAGTACCATTGTCTCACATAAGAAATTAAAAAGAAAAGAGAGGAAAAGAAGTGAGGAAAAATTTTATTTTGTGTGACTAAATGTTTTCTTTTTAATACAGGAGTAATTACATATGTTTTTTCTCGTTACAGGTTTCCAAGATGAATTTTTTGTTGTTGGGAGTGATATTGTTCGCTCAGACATTTTTCTCGTATGGGATGAGTTCTAAGACTAAGAATATATATTTTAAATATGGCAATATAGTTGAAAGACAAGAAGACATTTTTATTACATCAACCAACGTAATTGTCGAAGTGCATATGCAAGCAATTTTTCTTCAAGAGAATGATGTCACTAGCTTAAGAACCGCCATTTCAAGGTTTTCTGCATCATTGGATGAGTTGCATAGAAGACATTTTCATTTGACTACTAAGAGTTTGCTTGGATCAACATTAAAAGTTGCAGAGATGCTATCTGATGACTTGAAAAATAAGACTGGCGAGACAGGATCTTTGGCTTATGACCTTTTGATGTGGACTGTAGGACACGAACATAAAGAAAGACGGAATCCGTTCATTTATGCTGCATTAAGCATCTTTGGGTCTGTTTCAAGTTTAGGTTTAGGACTTTCCAATCGTCTTAAAATTAGTAATCAAAATAAGAAAATTGAGTTCTTGACTCATAAAGATGAATTGATTATGTCAGAACTAAGGGATCAGTTAGCTTCAATCAATAAAATTATGGATTTGTTAAATGAACATTCAGATAATATCGTTCAAATTATGGAAGTACAGGATTTGTTGGCAACATTAACGTATTATGATTCAAAGATAGATCACATACATAACAGAATTGCACATTTCATTGAGAAATCCAAGGATTATGTAGAAGCTATCACGTTAGCAACTAAAGGTGTATTGTCGCCCCATTTGTTGCCTATACGTTACTTAAAATTAGTTCTGGAGAACGGAAGGGATAAACTAGGCTATGTTCCTTTGTTAGACGAACATAGGTTAGAATTTTATTACAGCCTAATTACAGTAAACGTAGATAATAACAAGATTAGGATTACAATTCCCTTTGATTCTTCTGATGCCTGGCAATCTTACAGGATATCACCATTTCCGACTTTCATGACGAATCACTCAAATCCAGTAATATCCAGTTTGACAGGACACGTATTGATTTCCCCAGACAAGGAAACATATACGGTCATTAAAGACTTAAATCAATTAACTCACTGTTCAGACGCAATGGATAGAAAAATATGTACAGCTGACTCATTTGAATTCCGTAAAAACTTAATGGATTCATGCGAGTTAGGTATAGTGCTAGACGGTGCTCTCTCCCATACAAGTGAAAATTGTCTGGATAAGCTTTATCCCTTTGACAATAAAGAATTCAATTGCAGACTAAATAATGGCTCGTGGATACGATACGACAAGGACGGCTTCAATGTATCATGCCCTGACGGATCCACATCCTTCAACCACATCTTCGTCGCAGCAGATGGCTGTATCGGGACTTCCCCGAATTCCATGGTGACTGGCCTACGGACAATCATCAGAGAACGAGCCTACTTCGCGAACTTCACGTGGACCTCTACAATGCCAGCACTTCCTCTCCCATACAACGGCCGTGTGGCAAAGCGGTTGATGAAACTTACCGAAAAGGACCACCTGTCACCGACTTATGAAGAAATTCTTCACCCCATAATACTGGCTAGTTTGTGTGTCACGGTGATGATATTTATCGCCGTGAACATCCTTGTTTGGCGTAGGTTACGGCACAGCAAGCAGCTACAAAGGAATGAGTTGCATAGCCCTGACAATACCCCCTATCTGATCCAGTTCAAAGCTGTATGAGTGGCCACCTCATTCGCTAAGGGAGTAATTTGTCGGGAAGATGTTTGTATGAAAAGCTGATTAGTACGCTAGTAATATGTAATTAAAGAAATTCTCTACATTTGCATTGTTAAAAATACATTTAAAACAACATTTAAAAAATAAATAAAATAAAAAAGGATATAAATCATTTTTTCTCTCGGCATCTAATAAAAGTATATAAGCCGGAATGTTAAAAAAAGAAAAGAGAAAAAAAAAATATAATAAAATATATAACAGAATCTATGGGCATCTAATAAAATATATCAGCCCTATATATAAATATATATATATATATATATATATGCGAAACCGTGGTACGTGTACGTACCAGGAATTCGTGTTTGTGCACTAAAAATTGAGTATCTTGTTTCTGACAAAGGTAACAATTATTCTTCATCAAGTTACCGAATCATATGTAAGTCAGAATTTATTTTGTTTTTTGGTACCATGTAATCATTTGCTAGCAATGTACCATATATATGATCTTGGTTTTATCATGCATTTTTCTTTTTGCTTTGGTAATATCTTTTTTGTATGCATTATTGTTATTAGTTTTTGTTGTGCCTATTTGGATATTCGTCCTCAGTTGATTATGGCTAAAGTTAAACAAAGAATAATACGTATGTCCAGTCACACCTAATAACCATGTTTCGGCTTGTTGTTAAATTTTTGTAAAAAAAAAAAAAAATTTGAGATAGCTGGCCGACCTTATGTAATAGTTAGAATAGTAATATTACATGTTTAAAACAAATGATGTAATATGTCATGTTGGTTGGAAGAGCTAACCCTGGGATTTGCTGTAGTCATTCAAATTATAAGCAGGATGTATAATGCAAAGACGGCAAATTGACATTCTTTCTTAACGTCAACACATTGTCTCCTTGTGTGAAAGTTTGTGACGTCACCGGATGCAGGTGTCTTCCGATTCCGTCACGTGGCTAAATTAAAGCAAGCATACGATATCTGTGATATCGATAATTTATTCAGTTCATATCTAAACTTCACCAGAATTGGTCGTCTGGACCAACACAGCTTCCTCCAGTGATGGAGATGTTTAACTCTGTTGTTTATAAAAAATAAAACTTAAAAACCATTAAGATGTATTCAGTAAATCCATTTAAATACATCTGAAAACAACTCATACTCAAATGTGTGCTTAAGACAGTAGCACACCAATATATATATATATATATATATATATATATATATATATATATATATATATATATATATATATATATATATATATATATATATATATATATATATATATATATATATATATAGGAAAATCAGCGTTGACACGATCACGTGACTAACACGCCTCGTTAGACTTGAACCTGATGCTATTGCCTCAAGGGAAGAAATAACAACGTTTCAGGATACTGAGAAAGATGTCTCTCTTTTAGAGAAGTTCGACAAATATGTTTTCCGACCATCAGGGAAAAGCCTACAAATCGGATCCTTTGCACAAGTATTTAAAATGACAAAAGATATTTTCCTTATCTCTTTTATTGTTAAATAGTTACCAGAATTTCTTTTGCAATTACATTTTTATTATCCTTTTATCTTTAAATCTTTTGGAAATTATTGGTTAGTATTATACTGAGAATCCTGTATTTCTATAAAAAAAATTTTTTTTTATTCAATCTGTTCAAAGTTACACCACTGTTTTTTTCTGTTATATTTTATATCCCCTTCTTTATTTTATAATTCAATATCACATTCTCCTATTCTCAACCAAGTATATATCTATTCTTTTCAACTCTTTATCATAAAAACATTATTGTCCCTTGCTCAAAAGAACAACTTGTCAAAATTCTTCCACGGGATGAATGACACTCCAGGAAATTAGTTTTTATTTAAAGTTTTGGAAAACTCATTTTGCTGTTGGTATTTGAAAGCCCTATTGTTATTTTGTAAGTATCCGGACATTGTTTTGCCACTTGAAAGCTCTCGAGTATACAAGCAAGTAAGTGTTTCTATTCTTGACATATAGATGTAAGTTCAAAAGTAATATATGATTTTTTTCGAAGTTCAATGATTGAAAAACAATCACATAAATAAAAAAACTATTACAGGTCTCAGTAAATGAAAATATATGAAATAATCGTCTCTCTCTTAATTGTGTTCATCATACGGCTCAGTACATTAATGGTTGTTATTTACACCCAAACCATTTTTTTAATACAAACGAAGAAAAGTTATTTTTCAACAATACTTCAAAACATCATTCCTCATAACTTCTTTCTAACATGGGAACTAACGGCACAAATCATACCTAAAATTGCGTCTCTAAAATGAAATTGTTTTCTTTTTTATCAACTTTCTCATGAACCGAAACGAGAAAAAGGTTCAGTTAATGAAAAACTTTTTTGTTGAAACTCTCATGAGAACTTTAGTTTGCTTAATGAGCGCCCCAATCTGAAGTTTTAAAACTTTATTCACCAAATAACTGAAATATTTTGCTGCGCAAAAATCATTATATATACACCTATCTGCATGAATATATATATATATATATATATATATATATATATATATATATATATATATATATATATATATATATATATATATATATATATATATATCTCTCATTTTAACTACAATAGCCTGTCATATACAAAACAGCCATATAATTGGCCTATTTCAAAGTACATCTTACGCACTACCGATTGTAGATTCCTTATAAAGGCCGTATTTTATAATGGGTTAAGTTTTAATTAAATTTGTGTGTTTGTGCTTGTTAGTGACTGTCCATATCCATATCTGTCGTTCTTAAAAACTTTTTTTGAAATTCAAGTATGATTATTAATTTACTGTAAGATGTCATAAACACTTATCTTAATAAAAAGCTTAAACCTGATATAATCTATGATTAATTCTGTGATTATTTGTATCCCTTACTCAAAAACATTTATGAAACAAGACCGAGATAGTCTACGTATAGGATTACTTGCTAAGACGTTTATATAACAATGTTAATCTTGATATTCCATAATATTTCTAACAATAGCATTAATACTTTTTTTGTAATAAACTACTGATACAGCAATATCGACGAACGCCGCCCACTAATCGTCTCAATGATTTATTCTTCTAAAAAATGATATCTTTAATCACACACACATACCAAGGCACTTCCCCCAATTTTGGCGGGTAGCCGACATCAACAAATGAAACAAAAAAAAAATAATAATGAAAGGGGACCTCTCCTCTCTACGTTCCTCACAGCCTGACAAGGGACTCAACCGAGTTCAGCTGGTACTGCTAGGGTGCCACAGCCCACCCTCCCACATTATCCACCACAGATGAAGCTTCATAACGTTGAATCCACTAGTGCTGGTACCTCCGCGGTCATCTAAGGCACCGGAGGAAGCAGCAGGGCCTACCGGAACTGCGTCACAATTGCTCGCCATTCATTCCTATTCCTAGCACGCTCTCTTGCCTCTCTCACATCTATCCTCCTATCACCCAGAGCTTTCTTCACTCCATCCAACCACCCAAACCTTGGCCTTCCTCTTGTACTTCTCCCATCAACTCTTGCATTCATCACCTTCTTTTACAAACAGCCATTTTCCATTCTCTCAACATGGCCAAACCACCTCAACACATTCTTATTCACTCTATCTGCTAACTCATTTCTTACACCAGTTCTTTAATATAAAGCTATATTTTTCGAGCACTGTTTGGAAGTGTTTATGAAAATAATTACTAATCTGATAAATACTTTAAAAACTTTAAAGTTGCAAACTTCTATTCTGTTTAATGTTCTATTGTTTACTGCTTGCTTTATATCAATTCCACATAGTATGCCATCTCAAAATATTTGAATATATCTTATTAGACAAAAAAATACATGATAGATGCTTGCTTAATTCAACCCATAATTCGGAATTGCAAATTTAATCGACAGATTCATATCTGTTTGTTAAAAAGACAAAAAAAGACATGTTCTTTGTCCATAGAATTAAGAAAACTGCACAGCGTGCAAGCGAGCCGTTAGGAGGTGACTGAAAGACGAGTCGAGTGCAACTAACTTTATTTGAACGGAGCTTGAGTATATATAGAACCCGTTCCGGTCAAGAACGACAGAAAAATTTAAACACTATGATGCAGGAACATACAGGCATGAACAGGTTATCAATGAGAGGAAAGAGCGATAACGATATTATACAAAAAACAGAATTACCGTCACAGTGTACGAGTATGTGATACACTTGCGGTACAACAATTAGCTGTAAAATACTGTTAAATATATATGATCCTAAAGGTGTAGAATTTTTCTATTTCTTTAGTTGCATCGCCTTTATGTTGTCATCTAATTTCTATTAGACATATACTAACGTTAAGGTGGTAATGAATATAAAAGACATTTTCTGCAAATGGTGCTGATAAAAATCTGTTTCCATAGCGAATATAAATCATGATTTTACTGAATGGCAGGGAAATGTATGTATTTTTTCAAAGAATAACTGGGCAAAACTTCAAACACTTCACTTCAGTATAAATTAATGTATCTCTCTCTCTCTCTCTCTCTCTCTCTCTCTCTTTCTCTCTTCGGTGACTTTATTTTACTCAAAGTCAGGTGAAAAGTGACGTTTTCTTTTTATTTATAATATAATTTTCTGGGTCGACCTGTGACGCCCGGTGAAAAGGGTCCTTCTTCTCACTTTTCTGATATAAATCCTTCCAAATATACCAGAGAAAGCTAAATGCATGGAATGCAGAGGTTACTACCCTCGCGCGAGCACCCATTGGGCGTCGTATATAGAGCAGGGGCGTGTGAAAACCACTATTCACAGGTTGTCTTCCAATTAGACAATTCCTTCATCAAAGGGAAGGGCCGTAACAGAGGCCCTAACTAACATACCTGAGCCACTCCACCGACGCCCGATGCTAGCGACATCTGATCTACATCCTTCTTTTGGAACTCATAAGCGTCGTCTCGTTTGTTTTGTGCTCTCGCTATCTTTTGTGTTTTGAGGATTTATTCATCATGGCCGATGCTCTCCTTCCTCCTACACCAATGTTAAGTACCATAGATTATTTTGACAGTTATCTTAGTACTGGGCTTTGTATCCTTTTTTCACTTTCAGTGTTTGTTAGTGCGACCGGCCTTGTGCCTCCCGCGTCGTTCGCGGCCATTGTTATTGTTTACGTCTTTATGTTTTCATTTATTGCCCATTCGGTACTTTGTCATTTAGGTTCTTACCATTATTATTATAGATTTTAGGTCTTGCGCCTGTTATTTGAACCTTGTTATATTCTTTGGTACTTATTTACGCTTTGAGTTCATTTCTTAGTAGAACGAAGGATAATGTTTAGGGCTTTATTATAGTTTAGTACCCTACAGGCGTGGTCTTGTTTCCACCATTATTTTCATGTTACAGGTATTATTTTACGTTATTTTATTGTTATATCCTTTTTCGTTATTCTTCGTTCCCTTTTGTTTATTGTTTCATGTGTGTGGCTGTTTGGTTCGTTTTTGTTGTGTTTATAGTAACCACGAGTGCGAGAAGCTGGAGTTCCCGTTTTCTGTTCATGAGATAACAGGTTCTCCCTTTCTCTATCTCCCCGATGGGCATTGTTCCCGAGTGTGAGGGGCTGGAGCTTCTCGTTTTCTGTTCATACAGTCACGGGTTCTCACTCTCTCTAACTCAACCTTTTACGATATTATTTTTATTATATTATTAGTCCATTTTGTATTTATGGTTACTTTTACATTTTATTTATCATAGGCTAGTGTTTATGTTGGTCCTTTTGTATGAGAGTCAATAGTTGGTTAGTTGGCAGGCCCAAGAGCCCCCTTTTAATTCCCCCCCCCCACACTAGTTCCATCCTCTCCCCGCTACGGCCAGGGAGTTGGGTCTGAACCTCCATCCAACTCCGCCATGAGTTTTACCGCTTGAGCCGGGAACACGTTACTTACCTATTTCTAATGCGCTCCTCCGGCAGGGTCTCCAGCTACGGCCATTTAAAACCATCCCCCCCTCCATCTCACGCTCCGGGGGTTACCTTACAGATATCTTTTCGAAGATCAGTCACACATTAGATTTAATTTTTATTATCTAGGACCTTACCCAAGATCTCCGGCTCGTTCCGGCGATCTTTCACGCACTAGCCTACATGTTAGCTGTAATTACCCAGAGGCTCCGGCCCATATATACTTTTTGCTCCGGCGCACTACAGAGTAGTTTAAATCTCACCAGTTTAGTAATTACAATGGGGCTCCGGCCCCTTTTTTAGTACAAACCTTACATGCTCACCATATTCCTCCCAAACACTCTATAATTTTCATGTTATTTTAGAGTCTCCGGGACCGTCTTAACTTATTTAACATTTTTATTACAGAAAGTCCGTTGTGCCGTTAAGGGTTGCGCCGCCTCCTTTACGGATCCGATAGGCCACGATGTCTGCCGATCCCACGCCCACTGTGCGATCTCCTTCATCCATGAACCGGGCCAGGCCCCCTACATGGTCTGGTTCCCGGAGGCTTGCACCTTGTGCTACGACCTCTCAACGATCTTGCTTAATGATGATGTAAGATTTCTCTATTTCTACTGTTTCTTCTATGATTATAATATTGAATTTCAATTCAGTGTTCTATTATCAATTTTTGAGATGTATCTTACCGTTTTATATTTGGACATACGTTAATTTCTTCCTTAGTTCTAATGTATTTTACCACTTCCAGGCTGATGAGGATGCTCTCCGGGCCGCCAAATCCAGCCTCCGGCCCTGGGTGTCAGGGTTTGGAAGAAACGCCCCCACCGGCTGCCCTTATCTCCTTGACGGTGACTTGGCCTCCCGTCTTTTTCCAGGCTCCTCCTCAGCGGCGGTACTTCAGCCCTAGCCGCTCCCATGATTGAAGCTATCAGGGCGGCTATCCCTCTGGAGGAAGATAAACAGCTCTCAGGAGACGTCTCCGCTCTGGATATCAACATCGAACCAATGGACGAGCAGGTTAGTGGTGCTGAGTTGGCAGATCCCTTTCTCTCACCTACTCCTTCCTCTTCCTCATCTTTCCTCGGCTTTGATAAGCCTCAGACTTCATCTTGGGATCCCTCTCTATCTGTTCGACCCAAGGTGAAGCCGCTTTGCAAACCCAAAATATTTCATAGCACTTCAGCATCGCCAATTTCCGTATCTCCGGCTCCCGGACCTTCATCGACTCCTGACATCCCTACCAAAACTACTTCGCCTCCCAAAGGACACAAACGCAAGTCCGCTAAGACCAAGGCTTCAGGTGCGAGTAGTTCTTCGGAGCCTCCGTTAACACTTAGTGCCCTCAAGGATTTCATGCAGTCACAGGTGAAGGACCTGGTACAATCGCAAATTAAACAACAAGCGGGTTCTATAACGGACTTGAGGGATATGGTATCGAGCCTCCTCCGTACTGGGTCTCAGGTACCCCCACCTCCAGCCCCAGACACGTCTAAGCTACCACCCATTGATAAAAATAATCCGTGGCGGTTCGCTAGGCATGTTCCGTACCTAGATGATACCCTGACGCTAGAGGTATTGGGGACCCGTCCTCTAGATGATCTTGAGTTTTACCCTCCTGGTCTTCAATTCCCATTTAACGGTTTCGTCCGGCTGAAAGAACACGCTCTTGTTCGGATGGATAAGGTTCCGTGATCTTCCCTAAGGAACAGGCCCAAGCTGTCTGGGCCCAGACTCTCACCAAATGGGGATGTGTTAATTCTAAACTGACCCCTCATAAGGGAGCCTATACCATCTTTACGGCTCCCCCATCCATCGCCTCCCCGCTTGTGGATAAGGTGGCTGAATTGACTATACAATCAGTCGAGGAAAGCACACCTATGCCTATCTTGAAGGAGACGGACCCCACCTCTATGCTCGTTCCAGCCCCTTCGGGCATCTGGAATGATACATCTGCTACCTTTACGGTGGTGAAGCAAAAGAGCAGTCCCCAAGGAGTGTGTGTGGAAATTTTGGTTTTTGTTTCCAGAAATAAAAGATTCTCCTGAAAATTTGCTATTACCTGCTCCCGTATCAGCAGCTGAAGACCAGACCTGCGAACAATATTCAAAGCTAGGTAGAGTGAAAGAATAAAAAGAAACATTTCCTCAGCACACACACACACAATATATATATGTGTATATATATATATATATAAATATATATATATATATATATATATATATATATATATATATATATATATATATATATATATATATATATATATATATATGTGTGTGTGTGTGTGTGTGTGTGTTTGTGTCTGTGTGTATATATATATATATATATATATATATATATATATATATATATATATATATATATATATATATATATATATGTATGTATGTATGTATGTATGTATACAGGTATATATTCACCTGAGTTTCCATATATATCGATGAAGATTTTGGCTTTCTTACCTTAGTAACACTTCCTAATATCTTCTTCCCATTAATGATCTCATGAAAATTCCTGCTTATCCATTTGATTCCTGAGATTACAATTCCAACAATGATACATGTAAATCCATTCGCCATTCGTCATCGATATTTGTTCCTACTTTTATACATAAAGTTGCATTAGTGCATATTTGTAGTACATCCATGACGGAAAAAGAGGAATCATGGAGAGTGAAAGTTTTCAAGATTTTTTTTATAATCATTTCATTTGAGTAGAAGGAAGTTGAATCAATCCTGGATAGATGGCAGTCTGCCCATACATTGTTACATTTTTTCCTTTTTCTAGCATATCCAAGGAGTATTATACAATGGGAAAGTGAATATCTTTGTTTTATGTTTCTATTTTTATAGATATGAGAAGAGGTTTAGCCTGTAAGTGGCTATATCGATCTCTTTACTCTAACCGTGAATACAAAAATGATGCTACAGAATTTTCTTGTATACATAGGAATTATAGATTAGATAGGCTATGACCTCTCTCTCTCTCTCTCTCTCTCTCTCTCTCTCTCTCTCTCTCTCTCTCTCTCTCTCTCTCTCTCTCTCTCTCTCTCTCTTTGTATATATATATAGGTATATCTTGTATATATACTGTACATTGTATATTTACGTGCACGTTTTCGCGTGTGTGTCTGTTTGTGAACTAGAAACGGTGATATTTGTTGTTTGCTATTGTTGTGTGTGTGTGTATATATATATATATATATATATATATATATATATATATATATATATATATATATATATATGTGTGTGTGTGTGTGTGTGTGTGTCTCTGTGTGTGTATATGTATATATGAATATCTATATATATATATATATATATATATATATATATATATATATATATATATTTATATATATATATATATATATATATATATATATATATATATATATATGTAATATTTATACATTTACACATATATTATAAAAACCTACTCAATAACCTCTCTTCGATTCTAAATGATTAATTATTTTAAACAAACTATGAAATATTATTATAGCTTCACGAAATATATACGTCATTAACCATTATTTTTAGAATTACTTTTATGTATTACCTATCATTTAACGTTATTAGAATGATTAATGTTATTTATGTAGTTTGTAACTTCATTCTTGAGGGGTTTCTTCAATAAGTATATAAGCAATAATCAACCAATGAAACGTAACTTGATCAAATGTTGTAATTAACATATAAGTATGCATAATAAAGGGATATTTATTCCCTAAAGTATATATATAAATATATATATATATATATATATATATATATATATATATATATATATATATATATATATATATATATATATATATATTTCGATACATCATTAATACACAAGCACACAGATACACGCACGCACAGACACACGCATTATATACAGTATGTATATATATATATATATATATATATATATATATATATATATATATATATATATATATATATATATATATATATCACAAACACTTTCCTTGCAGAACAACCAACAGGAGAAAACATCCACAGTATATAAAATAAAAAAGGAAATCCAAATGGAAAGACGTTGTTGTGAGAGTAAGTTTTCCAGATTTTTCCACTGAGTGATTTGTGTACTTTTTCCTCAATCTAAAAGTAAACGGAACTGTAAAATATATTTATTGGAATCTGAGGCATTCCTCGATCTGAGGCAATCATCTGGAAACATTTGGTGAGAAAGGACTTTTTGTTTTTATTTTCTTAACTTTTTCTCAATACGACCAAAACGAAATAGAAAATGGTCATATTGATAAATGTTTCGGCAACGATTTGGGTCAAAGGGATCAGATTTTATTGCTAGAATTATTTGAACTTATGTGTGTGTGTGTGTGTGTATGCGTATGCGTAGATAAAAAAATCATTTTCCTTTTAACATTTCCACATTTTTTATATATATGTATTCCCTTTTTCAAAACTATGTATAATCAATTATGTTTTGTAAAGCTTGCTGAAAAATAGTTAAAAAACTATTTTAGAATTTTAATTCATTGCTTAACTTCAAAATTGGATAAAGAATAGAATTTAATTGACTGTATTCCGTTCTAGCCGCTACGATTGTCATGTAAGGTATTAGATTTAGATCTTCCATATCTAGAAATCCAACCAAACACACAAACACACACACACACACACGCGTGCGTGCACACACACACACACACACACACACACACATATATATATATATATATATATATATATATATATATATATATATATATATATATATATATATATATATATATATATATACAGTATATATATATATATATATATATATATATATATATATATATATATATATATATATATATATATATATATATATATATATATATATGTTTGTGTGTGTATTTACTTTCAGGCCATTCTAATAAACATGAGGTCTTCCATATTTCTATCTGTGTACCTTAGACACTGATAAGATGCAGTTTTGAATATATTAAAATCGTTGATAAAATGGAATTGCGACAAATCTTCAGAAAACTGTATGAATATAGATAGTAAGACCTTTTGTAGCGTTCAGTTACAGAAAAAAGAAGCAGTGACTGCCATACAAGTTTTCCATTTCAATAACTGTTTTATGACCCCACTTTTGGAAAAAAAAAAAAAAAAGTAATGATAGCGAAAATGTTTAGATATTGTTGTACATGTTGATTAAAGAGACCTCTAGAAATGACAATAATGTAACCTAACATATAGAAATCCATGTTCTCAATATAATGCCTTTTAAGTTGGCCAATCATCTGTAAGAACAAAACAGCATAAAATGGGTTTTTCTGAAGAGTTTGTCATAACGCATTGACTCTCCATTGGCTTATTTCAAGTCATAGAATCGGAGGCCGAGGGATTTTTCTATATTAGTGATTTTACCCAAAGAAATGCTGTGAAATACTTTTGAATTGCTTGTTGTACTCATAATCATATTTTATATCTAAACCACAGTCTTGGATACAGTAATCCTGTATCATTCCATTTACTTAAATACAACATATCTGAGATTATCAAGGGACTGGCAACATAGCAATCACTTTACCTGTATGAATACAATGTTCTTGTATCTTTATTTAGCCTGTAATAAAAAGATGGAAGTACTAAGTTAAATTAAGTCGTTACATCTTCAGTTTCGTTGCTATGATACATATTTTTACTAATATCGATTCATTACTCATGATTTACAAACACGCACGCTCACTTATGGCATTAAAGGTGTCATATTGTTTTGTAACATAGGTGTAGTTTTGTCTATTACAACAAGTATATTCATTTGAAATAGCTCTAAACATGACCTTGAAATAATATACAATATCTCATGTTCACAATGGATATTTCTTTTATGTTGCCCAAATATCTAGAGGCATACAGTAGGTGTAGGACCAAAAAAGCATAAAAAGGTAATATCTCTGTAGATTAATAAATGCCTTAGCTATCAGAAATTTATTTGACATTTTTCAAATTATTAGTTGGTTAAAAGTTGACTTCGTAATCAATGTGAACTTATATTTCTTGAAATAATTTCTGAAACTCCTGTAGGTATTTGGTATAAAAAGACCAATTCTTTTTTTTAAGCTTCAGTTGTTAATCACTTTCTTTTTTTTAAATCAAACGCTTAGGTCATTAAAAAGTAACCTTATAAGGAGTTAATGTTCTGTATCAATACGGTGTATCTGGGTTTGATTTTATACTATCTTCCTTATGTTGATATATATATATATATATATATATATATATATATATATATATATATATATATATATATATATATGTGTGTGTGTGTGTGTGTGTGTGTGTGTGTGTGTGTGTGTGTGTACGTACTGTATATATACACAGACTTTTGTGTTTGCGGATGTATGTGCACAAGCTGTTGGTGTTATTAACAATAAACCACTTTGAGTCCAAAATTAAGCTAAATCAGAATATTCTACTGAATAAAATTTTTGGAAAGTTTGGTGTACTTGCAATCATTAGTTCGAATATAATCTGCATAGTTTTAAATGGCTTTCGATTTGCCTCCCACAAAACTTAATTGATTTTAAATAGCTTAACTAAATCTCCTATCAGTTTGAATGGTTCTTAAGTTTCAGAATAAATGATTAAGAGCTTGATATACTGTACATCGTTCTTAATCTAAATATTTCTAGTTACCAGTAAATTGATATTGCCAATGGTGAAGTCCTCGGAAGTGAAGTATTTGGTAAATATTTACTTTTTACTTATTGATGGATTAGAATTTATATTGGAGAATGGAATCAAAGCATCAATGCCACGACGATATTAATAAATAATCAGTCAAATTAGGCAGTTTCCAATAATGCAGATAATTATATTGCTACTCATATTGTGAGGATGGCATATGATAATATATGATAATTAATTACGAAGCTTTACGTATGATGTTGAGTGATTGGTGCGTTGGACAAGAGAGGCAATAATTCCATAGCACCGCCCAAGTCCCCCCCCCCCCCCTCAACCCTTGTTACAGTTCACACATAGATAATGAATATTTTTCATATACCTGCGTAAAATAATCCATAGTAATAAATTCAAATTCAAAAGTGGTTCTGAAAGGGAAACTTAGAATTTAATTCTGAAAACCTTGTTTTTACTAAAATACAATTATTTTATAAGAGCAGTGAATAAAGTGCACCAGTGAAAACCGTCTGCAGAACGATTGCCTGATGATTCGTTATTTTGTTTATTGAAATTGAAAACGAAATATTACCTAAATAGGGATGACCTCTTTACAAACAATCCAAAGGGGACATGCAGAACCAAGAAAAAAAGGTTCTCGTATAACATGTTTGAACTAGAATATTCATACATGCTTGATGCAACCAATATTAAGATGGATGATGGAGAAATGGGAAGTGGTTGATTCACATGAGTTGAAGTGAGGTACAGAATAAACGCGAGAGAGAGAGAGAGAGAGAGAGAGAGAGAGAGAGAGAGAGAGAGAGAGAGAGACTAGGATAATCTGTTGAACTCAAGGTGGGAATGTATGTTGGTCCTGATGAGCACCATTCTACTTTTAAGAAGTAAAGTATGGCCGGTGAATTCCTAATCAAAACAAGTGAGGTTAAAATTTTCGGGATCAAGGTAGTAGGTTGGCCAGGGCACCGGCCACCCGTGGAGATACTACCACTAGAGAGTTATGGAGTCCTTTGACTGACCAGCAGTACTACACTGGATCCATCTCTCTGGTTACGGTTCATTTTCACTTTGCCTACACATACACCGATTAGTCTGACCTATTCTTTACATATTCTCCTCTGTCTCTATTCACCTGACAACACTGAGATTCCAAACAATTCTTCTTCACCAAGAGGTTAACTACACTTTCCTCTTGGTAAGCGTAGAAGAGACTCTTTAGCTATTGTTAGCAGCTCTTCTAGGAGAAAGACACTCCAAAATCAAACCTTTGTTCTCTAGTCTTGGGTAGTGCCATAGCCTCTGTACCATGGTCTTTCACTGACTTGGGTTAGAGTTCTCTTGCTTGAGGGTACACTCGGGCACACTATTCTTATTTCTCTTCTTGTTTTGTTAATTTTTTTTAGTTTATATAGGAAATATTTATTTTATCGTTGTTACTGTTCTTAGAATATTTAATTTTTGCTTGTTTCCATTCCTCACTGGGCTATTTTCCCTGTTGGAGCCCTGGTCTTATAGCATCCTGCTTTTCCAACTAAGGTTGTAGCTTAGCAAGTAATAATAATAATAATAATAATAATAATAATAATAATAATAATAATAATAATAATAATGATAATAATAATAATAATTAAAAGAAATGTCGTGTTTAATTCAGATCCAAACCATAAGAAAGCTCGTTTGAAAGGAGGAAATTGTATTCTAATATGCAGATTTCTAAACTAATGAGATGGAATAGAGAACTGCTATACATGAGTTAAAATCATAGCTCAGTGAGGAAAGGAAAAGAGGAAATAGATAGAATAGTTTGCCTGAGAACTCTAACGCCACCCTAAGACAGTGGAAGACCATGGCATTGAGGCTATGACACTACCTAAGACTAGAGAACAATGTTTTGATTATTGGAGTGCTCTTCTCTTAGAAGCACTTTTTACCATAGCTAAGTAGTCTCATTTACAATTATAAGTGGAAAGTAGCCACTAAACAACTCCATTGCAGTAGTCAAACCCTTCAGTGAAATATAATGTTTCGTTTAGCTTATTGTTGTTAGATGTACAGTATGTGTAAAGAATAAGCTAGGCTATTCAGTGTATGTGTAGGCTCACGAAAAATTAGCTGTAACCAGAGAGGGGTCCAGTGAAGTACAATGCTATCTGGCCAGACAAAGGACTCAATAACTTTCTAGCGGTAGTGTCTCAACTGGTGGCTAGTGCCTTCGCTGACCTACTACCTAACGGCAAAAAGAGAACTAAGACGTTATCTATCAGAGTTATTATTCAGAAAACTATTGTGGACTACAGACAGTATTTCACGCAGCGTATAATACTGAAAATATATTATTATTAAACCGCTCGTTTTTTTTAAATCTGTGGTGTCTAATCCTTACAAAATAATTTACCATGTATGGAGTGATAGAATATAGTGCTGTATTATATATGTAAAATAATATTTTTACCTGTTTTTGAGATATTTGTTTTAGAAATTTATACTTTTTATCTTTCACTGATGACTTTGTGCTTCAAGTTAATGTTAATAACTATAATATTCTGAGTTTACGAAATAACATCCAAAAATGGAAAATATACTCAATGATATTTCAAAGCAAGATTCTCTCTCTCTCTCTCTCTCTCTCTCTCTCTCTCTCTCTCTCTCTCTCTCTCTCTCTCTCTCTCTCTCTCTCTCTCTCTCTCTCACACACATTTTTTTGCACAATTAACTAGATTTTATGGGTTTGGCAGGATATGCAAAAATTGATTTATTTTCCATTAAAAGTTCAGTAGTTTAACGAAGTTTTCTTCAAATAATTTCGAATGTTGTTATGAGTTTCCGAAACTATTAAATGTAAAAATTATTTTACCCAGTAGAAAAGACGCTAAACGCATTTCCAGATATACAAAAATATAAAGAAAAACCAGATTGAAAAAACTTCAAACGGTATGCACATATACACACACACACACACACACACAAATATATATATATATATATATATATATATATATATATATATATATATATATATATATATATATATATTGTATATATACACATATATATATATACATATACATCTATATATATATATATATATATATATATATATATATATATATGTGTGTGTGTGTGTGTGTGTGTGTTTGTGTGTGTATGATATACACACACATATATATATACCTACATATAAATATATGCTTATATATGTATATACATATATATTTATATTTACATTTATATGAATGCCTGTATGTATATACATACATATATATATATATATATATATATATATATATATATATATATATATATATATATGTGTGTGTGTGTGTGTGTGTGTGTGTATATATATTTACATATATATATATATGTATATATATATATATATATATATATATATATATATATATATATATATATATATATATATATATATATATATACATATATATATATATATGGTCAAGATCTTGCATGAACTAACAGTGTTAATAATAATAATTTTCAATTGTAAAGTAACGTTTAGAAACATTTTTTATATAATTTCATATATATACATTTATATATGTAAATATATATTTTATAGATATATATATATATACGTATATATATATATATATATATATATATATATATATATATATATATGTATATAAATATATATATATATATATATATATATATATATATATATATATATATATATATATATATATATATAGGCTTCGTTAAAAATAGTAAAATTTCTACAGTATCAAGTCTTTTTATCTTTATTGTCCCAGTACAAAATATCATTTAACAAATTTTAAAATCACTTGCTAATCCGATTTTGCTGTATGCAGTGTTTTCGATTACTAACATTCTTCAGATAACTAACATTCTTCATATTCTTGATTCTTTTAGTTCTATTACCTTTTACAGATTCATTTTGTCTTCTTATCCCAATTGTGCATATCTTTAATAAAAATTTTTATTTCAATAGACCCGTCATTTTGTCTGATTTTCTTCTAACTCTAAAAAATGACACCACCAATAAACATTATTATGTTTTTCACATATTTGATATGAGAGAATTAAGCTTTATTCCTATCCTGAAGGAAAACAGGTGCATTCCTCATTCTTTCATTTGGTTTTAAACGAATTACTTTATTATTGGTGGCTGATGTGGTAACGTTCTTGACTAGTGAACGACAGACTGGGGTTCAAGTCTCTCTCAAACTTGTTAGTTTCTGTAGTTGCTGCAATCTCACCATCCTTGTGAGCTAAGGATGAGGGCTTCGGGGATCCTCTAGGTCTATCTGCTGAGTCATCAGCAGCCATTTCCTGGCCCTTCTTGGTTCTAGTTTGAGTGGAGAGGGGGCTTGGGCGATGATCATATGTATATATGGTCAATCTCTAGGACATTGTCCTGCTAGGTAGGGCAATGTCACTGTCCCTTGCCTCTGCCATTCATGAGCAACCTTTAAACTTTAAACCTTTAATTGTAAAAGTATTTTTGTTATTTGGCTTTACGAAAAAAAAACCTAGTAAGGAAATCAAATATATACTGTACTTGTCTTCTTTCATCTGCTCCATGGAAAAAAAAAAAAAAAAACATAGGTTGGAAATAAACAACATACTATTGTGCATTCGTTCATCTGTTGTTTGACATCTTTCCATTTCACGATTCATCTTTTTCTCCCGCAAAGATTTCAATCCTGATTGATGTGAACCTTTGGTCCAAATAGATTTACTGTAACTTTGGGAAATTCATTTCCTGAAAAAAAAAAAAAAAAATGAACATTCGATAACAATGCTACATTCTTATACAGAAAACGCAATTCTCTACTTCTAGAAAATTCTAATAACGCTTTTATGCAATTTCTTTTCTTTTTCTGATATGTTTTAATCTTATTATATTCGCATGTGATTCATAATCTCTGCTGCAAGTTTAACCGTCTAATCAATAGAAAATTATGTTGTTTCAGTAAAGTTTTATTGTAGTGTCTTCGCTTTTCTTCAATAAGTATCTATACAATATTCAACTGAGAAAATCTAATCACAATTTTAGCCTTTGGTCAGTTTAATAAAGTATGTAGAAATATCCATAATTTTCGTTAATTTTTTTAGTCAAATTATAACGTACAACAGTAAGTTTTACACACAAGAAATAAACATTTATATTCCTATTGTGTCTTCAATGCTAGGATTTTCTCTGTCTGTCTTTTAAAGGGCTCATCTTCTTCTAAGTTTTATTGTACACAACCCTGAAATAGTCAACAATCTCAGAGTTTCAAAGGACGTCCAATGCTTCTTCAGGAACGGCTCACAGGTCTCACAAGTACCTTCCTTTAACCCGTTGCTATTTACAAAGCGATTCAAGACTTAAGAAAAGTTCTCAGGACTAAAGAGGAAGTAAACAAGTCTTTTCTGTCGACTAGGAAAGACACGAAATTATGTTTTTCTTGTAGGAACTTGAAAGTGAATGAACGTGAGAATGAAATAAATGATTAAACTATTATGTATGAACGAAGAGAAATAGTATTAAGCATGACATTTTATTTAGAATTCTGATTTTATTCCCATGCAAAACGAGAGTATTTAGATTAACATTACACGTTTTTCTTTAGAAAATTTGACTCGCATCAAGTTAGAGTATTATTATTATTATTATTATTATTATTATTATTATTATTATTATTATATGCTAAGCTATAGCCCTAGTTGGAAAAGCAGGATGCTATAAACCCAGGGGCTCCAACAGGGAAAATAGCCCAGTGAGGAAAGGAAATAAGGAAAAATAAAATATTTTAGGAATAGTAACAATAGCAAAATAAATATTTCCTATTTAAACTATGAAAACTTTAACAGAACCAGAGGAAGAGAAACTAGATAGAAAAGTGTGCCAGAGTGTACCCTCAAGCAAGAGAACTCTTACCCAAGGCAGTGTAAGACCATGGTACAGAGTCTATGTCACTACCCAAGAATAGAGAACAATGGTTTGATTTTGGAGTGACCTTCTCCTAGAAGAGCTGCTTACCATGGCTAAAGAGTCTCTTCTACCCTTACCAAGAGGAAAGTAGTCACTGAACAATTACACTGCATTTTCATTTACCATAACTTGAGCACTATGGTGAGCATTGCATTCACCACAGAAGCCTTTCTATCATCTTTAAATGTTAACCATGTAACGTAGCGCATGGTCTGGTATTGGGTAGATGGTTTGGGATTACTGTCAACGCTAGAGCCCGTGTTTTACGCAAGGTAAGGCAATCTAAAATGAACTTAACTGGTGAGTTTGGACATAGGTTCGAGTTTATCAATGTCAGAAGTCACAAAATGGCAGTTGTGTAAGAATGTATAAAGGTATGTATAAATGCAGAAAACTTATCTATTCATGAAATGTTTTTTTTTTTTTTTTTTTTCAGGATAAAACAGGTTTCCTCTACTATTGGTGGCTCCAGAAGAAAAAAGCAACGCGTCATTGCCTTATTCATCCAAAAACTTCTGAAACATTGCTCCATCGTTCTGGTTTCCTTTTACTTTCCTTTATGTAAGGTTTCTATAGCTTACATTATTGTCAGTTTTCTCCGTTTCTCGACATCAAAAAACCCACCAGCAGAATCTTCCATTCGATGGCTGGAAGTTGGGCAGGTTACAAGCGGGCC
>NC_090739.1:111230069-111232569 GCF_036898095.1 Palaemon carinicauda | reverse complement strand
CTCCAACAGGAGAAGCAGCTCAGTGAGAGAAGGAAATAGCACATATATATAAATGATGAAGGCTACACAGAATATTTTAAGATTAATAATAACGTTGAAATATATATGTTATATATAAGCCATAGAACGAGACTAACGTCAATCTTTTCAATTAATTAGAAGTGATAAAAAGTTTGCAACGTTGAACTTCCACTTATTCCATCACAAGATTTTAGAAAGCATTCCACAATCTGGTCACAGATGGAATAGAACTTCTAGATTATTTTTCAATATTGGTTCTTATGAAGGAGAGGGCATACCTGTTAGAATTAACTGCATAACTAGGACTACGTATAGGATGGGTTATACAGACTGGGAAGATTTGAATGCAATGAATGATGTGAAATTAGACAAATCTTATGCATCACATAAAAAAGCAAACTAAACGACAATGTCATAGATTAATATTAGGATGAGAAATAAGAAATTTAATAGACTGAAAGTTTCTTTCCAACAAATTAAGATTTGAGTCAGCAGTTGAAGACAAGAAAGGAAAACAATATTTGAAAAAGGTAATATGAAAGAAAAAATCTTAAAGGACTTTTTCAATGAGTGATTGTTTCAAAAATTAGAAAAAGAAACAGATCGAATGTGCTTCTCAAAATTGAATTTTCGATAAGAAATAACATCTAGAATTTTAAGTGGATTGTATAGAGTTAAAGAGGCATTGTCAATGCAAATATCTCGATGTTGAGAAGGCAATAACCTTGACCTACTTACAATCAGACTTTAAGTTTTCTTCGGGTTTAACGTCTTCCCACATAATTTGGACTATGGACCAATTTTAACTGGATATCTATTAAGGGATTCAGCAGCCATAATTCTACATTAAGGAGCTGGAAGTAATGCAAATAGAGTAGCATCATCTGCATTTGCATCGACCTTGTTTTCTAGCCCAAACCACATGTCATGTGTATATCGTATGAAAAGTAATGGACCGAGAACACTACCCTTATGTAAACCACATATAACATTCCAATAGTCACTATGGTACCCATCAACAATCTGTTCCTCAAAAATTCAATAATGATGGTAAAAAAAGACTCAGCCACTCTCAACTATTTGAGTTTAACAGAAAGGGCCACATGATCAACACGGTCAAAGGCAGCATGCACACTCAATATATATATATATATATATATATATATATATATATATATATATATATATATATATATATATATATATATATATATATATATATATATATATATATATATATATATATATATAGATGACAAAAAGTTTAGCAAATAATAATTGTTTTAAAATTTAGTGACTCGTCTGCAAAATGTTTAATTGCATTTGGAGTTGGGTTTTGTGACGAAAGTTATACGGCAGAAAGAGAGGAAATAAACTTTCTCCAGAGGATGTTATTTGCCCTAAATGGAACATTAAGAAAAACGTCTTGGTAATTCCCTTGTGGCAGGAACAAAGACCAAGAGGTTCAATTCATCTTAATTTTATCATTCTAAAAGAAAATCTATAAGCTTCACATAAGACTAGAACGATGATATAACTTTAATATTTGAGTTTTTAATGCCTAAAATTAGATTATTACCTCCACCAACGAGGTAAAAAGGAGGTTATGAAACCCTGTTCGTGCTTTTGTGTGTTTGTTTGTGAACAGTTTTCTGGCAGCAATATTAATCGTAGAGTAATGAAACTTGTAAGGATCAACTGTTATGTAAAAAGCTGGAGATGATTAAATTTTGGAAAGTCAAGTTCAAAGGTCAAGGCTAAGGTCAATTCACGTAATCACCCATAAGTTTGGACATCATTGTCACAGATAATTCAAACTTGGTTTATACGTGATTGTATGAAAATCCACGCCAATTTATACATGTTAAGGTCGAAGGTTAAGTTCAAGGTAGCGTTGGAGAAGGAGGGTAATTTTACAATTTTTAGTGATGCAAGGAGTGTCCTTCAAGCTATGGAAGTTTTTAATTCTAATAACCCTCTAGTTTTAAAGATTTTAGAATGGCTTTTCATTATTGGACGGAGATGTATAACAGTTCAATGTTGTTGGGTTCCAGCACATGTAAGTGTGTCTGGGAATGAGAAGGCAGATTCACTGGCTAAGGAGGCTGCATCCGAGTTGCTGCCAAGAAGGTATCCCATTCCCTGTAATGATTTCTTACCTGACATCAAGAAATTGGTTTGCAATAAATGGCAACAGCAATGGGATAGTCAAGATGGCAATAAAATGAGGGAAGTAACAAATGACATATCTCCTTGGAGGTATAATATGATGCCCCGAATATGGGAGACGTCTCTTTGTCGTCTCCGTATTGGTCACACTCGGTTGACACATGAGTTTCTGCCGAAGGGCCAACACCAACCGTATTGTGACGACTGTTTAGTACCTCTAACAGTAAGGCATTTGTTGACCGACTGCCCCAATTATAACAACTTGCGGAATAGATATTTGTTTGAGGCTCGAGGTGAGGGTGGCAGGTTC
>NC_090739.1:111220069-111227569 GCF_036898095.1 Palaemon carinicauda | reverse complement strand
TATATATATATATATATATATATATATATGAAGTGAATGTTTGTAGGATGGAATGAAAGATCTCTCTCTCCCTCTCTCTCTCTTCTTTGTGGTCACATTTACTCTTATGTGTGTGCGCGTGTGGGGCATTGCAAGATGTATAATCGGATTTATGAGCGTTATTAGTTGAGCTTTCCACCAGCGGAAAACCCTTTAATATTTCAGAGAGCCAATTGCTTTCCACTTCTTCGGTGTTCTTGATATAAAGGAGAAACAATCTGTGGTTATATATTGAAGAGAAATTGGTTGTTATCATAGAGAAAGAAACAAACAGACAATGGGATTGCTGTAGAATTTCCCTTTTTACATCGAAATTTATAATTGCAATAAAAAAAACTGTGGTTGAATTTTACAATCAAAATATTGTTTTGAGAAGTATAAAGGAAAGAGCCATTTTTGCTAAAAATTAACCGTCCTGTGTAAGAGATATTTGTATTGATGTTAACGCCAGTGTATTGCAACAGAAATGCAACATATTTTTTCATAGGATTGCATAAGTAATTAGGCACAAAATGTTTCGTACTTATTTTAAAGGAAATAATATTGTAACATGAAATATTTATTGCATTGATGTCTTGTTATAATTTGTGGAGATTGCACCTTTAATTCATAAAACTAAACAAAAACTGACTCTGCTGAGTTAATGGTATTATTTTTAATTGACCGAATAACTCCCATGAGGAAAAACTTGATTATCGAAAAAAGTGTCGGTGATGCTTTTGAGATAGCTTGTAACAAAAACAATGTTTGGGTAGTTAGTTTATTTTCATAGATTAGTTTTTTTCTCTCTCGCTTAAAAGCCGTATTTCTTGGTCAAGACTTCTTATATTATTTTTTATTTTCATTTTATTGTCATTCTATCCAAGCTCATTATAATTTTGGGTAGAAACGCTTTTAGCATCCCTTATCTATTTCTTTTCAACTATGAATGCCTCTCTAGATGTTATAAGGACAAAAATAAAAAAAAAAATTTGAGCCGATTTGATAAAAACCCCTATCCACTTCATCTGTTTCCCTATAAGATTTCTTTTATTATCAAAGCTGATTTGTGTTTGGTCGCTATGGCGCGCAAAGAGGTATACGTACGTATGTGCGTGTGTTTTACAAACTCCTTAAAAAGCCTCTGTTGTTAGTAAAGGCTATTGTGCAGCTTATTATTTCTTTGAGAATATCATCTGTTATTGAAAACAGCTGAACGTAGAAAATATTAGGTAATTACATATTCATAACACTTGAAGATATAATTTTCAAGAAACAAATAACAATAAAATAAAAAGTAATACTTAAATACATTATCTTTAAAGCACGCAATTAAGAATACCAAAAATATTTTATAGTATTTATCTCTTAATTTTGGATTAATTCTAGATTAATGATGTTGAATAAGCCATAGGTAAACATTCATATCGATGAAAAATCATATTGACTTAAAATGTTTTTAGAATGCCTTTGTTTAATCTACTGTAGAAGGCTATTAAAAAGTTTACTGAAGCAAAATTCTATAGATATGATTGTACCTATGATCATCATTTAATATAACTATAACAATTGTTTTTATTAATATGGTTATTATCATAATTATTATAATTATCATCATCAATGATAATAATAATAACAATTATTACTACTACTACTACTACTACTACTACTACTACTACTACTACTACTACTACTACTACTTTTCATCATAATTATTCATAAAAGTGAAATATAACCATCGTTTGCATATTCCATGAAATGCAAATACTTGAGTGATACATTGCTTTCAGTAATTTCGGATGCCGAACAGTTCTCCATAGTCAGGAACAATGAAGTACATTTACCTGTAATTGCAAATGAATGAATTCAAATGAGGCAACATATTTTATTAAAATTGTTTGCGGTCGTTTCTAAAAAGAATGCAGCCTTCAGGAGAATGGTGTCGTTTTAATGCTATAGTGTCTTTTCCGTCTGTCTGATTGTCTTTGGGTGCACGTCTCTGTTTCTGTTTATATTTCTTTTGAGACTGTTTCTTCATAAGTCATTGCCCTTGGGATGTGAAATGGAAAAGGCAATAATTCTTTGTCTGTATTTCTGTTTCTGTTGATATTTCTTTTGAGACTGTTTCTTCATAAGTCATTGCCCTTGGGATGTGAAATGGAAAAGGCAATAATTCTTTTTCTGTATGTCTGTTTCTGCTTATATTTCTTTTGAAACTGTTACTCCAGAAGTCATTACTCTTCGAGTGTGAAACAGGCAGTAATGTTGAATGTGATTAATAAACATTAGCATTAATGGGGAAATAGCATTTCAGGAATTTCAAAGTAAAGTTCCGCGTAAAAGAACTTTTATATATTTAAATGAAAACAGAGAAAAGATGAATAAACTGTAATGATGAACCCAACATAATTCAGAATCTGAAAAACTACATAATAGACTTTAGGGGCTATGACTGCTCGTCTAACAGCCCCCGCACGGACATAAGCCCAAGGAAAATCATGTGTGAGTGTGTGTCTGTGTGTGTACTGAAGATGCGTAAAGCCTCTAGGAAGTATTATAGTACGAAGCTGGATCTACAGGGCATACCAATATGTGAGAATCGTAGGCGCTGTGCATGTCAAATAGTTCATACATATTTTCGAAAAAAAAAAAAAAAATGAAATAATTAGCATCAGCATAATTAGCCGAATCTTATAAAATGACCTCACAAATATATATATATATATATATATATATATATATATATATATATATATATATATATATATATATATATATATATGAATAGATAAAATAAGTTATAAATGAATAGACAAAAATAGTAAATAAATGAAGGGATAGGTAGATATATATATATATATATATATATATATATATATATATATATATATATATATATATATATATATATATATATATATATATATATATATATATATATATATAAATAATGTATATATATATATATATATATATATATATATATATATATATATATATATATATATATATATATATATATATATATAAAAATAAGCTGAACTCCGCTACGATATATTATAAACAAAATAGTCTGCAAATCTCAGTATGGAGGAACACAATTTGTATCCCCATAATTTTTCGGTAGCTGGCGAGATTTTGTGGGAAATTAGCTCCATTTTTATATTTGCCGTTAGCCAAATCGAGGACAGCTGCCACTCTCACCAATGACACATCTTTGTATGCAAAATGAAGGTAGATTTACATAAGATTCGGGATTCTGGTCCTTATTAAGGAAGTCTCACATGAATGGCCTACTTTATTTAGGAGATAAGAGTCAAATTTGACAGTAAGGGGTTAATATTATCAAATAAAGAGTAAACTGATGAAAAGTAGAAACTTTATGACAGTAAGGTTATTAGCGTAGTTACCTTGAAGACCGACTTCCGGAAGTCAAGAAATTACATTTGGTAGAAAGAATTATAATTTATTTTAAAGAAAAGAAATTAGAAAGGAAAGAATCATAAATAGGTGAATAACGTTGAATTTTATTGAAAATAATGTTTTTTTTTTTTTTTGTTAATACCTTGAGTATAATTTTTAGTTTTTTTGGTTGTAAGATATCGATTTTACTCTACTTAAGAATACTTTCTCATTGTGCTTTCGTGGTCGATGAAATAAATTGATATAATGCCGCTTATTATTATTATTATTATTATTATTATTATTATTATTATTATTATTATTATTATTATTATATAGATTTCTTTGGTGACTATAGAATAAAAACAAGCAAAAAGCCAAACCTACCAAAATATTTTTTTCGTAACGTTTGTCTCCAAATGCTAAAACCTCAAGGTTTTTCTTGAGCTCATTTTCTTAATGACGTCTGGACGATTTATCATATTACAAGAATTAACTTCATGATGATGTTTCCTCGTATGTGTTTTTTGCTCGATCTTTTTTTCTTTATGATTCGTGTCTTTCTTTTTGATGTTGGCTGTTCAAGATTTTTTTCTTATTGTAGTTTAATAAATGTTAGGTTTGAGTGTTACAGTAATTCCTGTTTTATAGTAGAGTGAGTTTGCATTACATTTTCCTTTACCCGTAAATTACTGCGTATATATTTTAACTTCTCAGAATTTTATAAAGATGAATTATGGTTTTATTTCCAACTGACAAGGATTTAGAATTCAGAATGATTTAGTTTGGATTTCGGCCTCCTGTTATATTTTTAAAGGTTTAAATTCCACTCGTGAATGGTAGAGGCAAGGGACAGTGACGTTGCACCTATCAATCAGGACAATGCCATAGAGATTTAACATATCCATATGATCAGCGCCCAAACCCCCTCTCCACCCAAGCTATGACCAAGGAGGGCCAAGTAGTGGCTGCTGATGAGTCAGCAGATAGACCTATAGGCTCCCCCAAACCCCCCATCCTTAGTTCACAAGGATGGTGAGGTTGAAACGACCAAAGGAACTAACGAGTTTCAGCAGAACTCGAACCCAGTCTGGCGATCACCAGTCAGGGACGTTACCACATCCGCCACCACGAACCTAAATTTTTCGTATGAATGTCCATTTGTGTGCTTAGGTCTGAGAATTCTACTGAGATATTAATACCTCATTTAATTCCAGTTTAGTGATGAGTTTATCTCGGTGAGTAAATATCTTCGTTTCCTATGCCGGACAATTTCTTGTGAATATGAAATATTACTTGAATGAAACTAGGAATCATTGCTTATTAGTGCTGACAAATGTTTACGGCTCATTATTCCTTTGCCTACACATACACCGAATAGTCTGGCCTATTCTTTCCACGTTCTCCTCTGTGCTCATACACCTGACAACACTGAGATTACCAAACAATTCCTCTCCGCATAGAGGGCTAAGCAGCTCTTGTAGGGGAAGGACACTCCAAAATTAAACCATTGTTCTCTAGTCTTCGGTAGTGCCATAGTCTCTGTACCATGGTCTTCTATTGTCTTCGGTTAGAATTCTCTTGCTTGAGGGTACTCTGGGACAGCCTATTCTATCTTATTTTTCTTCCTCTTATTTTATGAAATTTTTCAATAGTTTATATATTAAATATGTGCTGTAATGTTGCTACTGTTCTAAGCATATATTATATTTATTGTAAATTACTTGTCTTGTAGTTTATTTATTTCCTTATTTCCTATTCTCACTGGGCTATTTTTCCCTGTTGAAGCGCTTGGGCTTATAGCATCCTGCTTTTCATAATAGGGTTGTAGCTTAGCAAGTAATAATAATAATGATAATGATAATAATAATAATGATGATACCTGTTCACTTATATTGATTATTCCTTTTAGTGATGAAAGGCGTTATGATAAGACATTTAGCAAGAAGAATTGAATTATAACGCGTCCAAAGTTACATTGTATCATTGTATAAATAAATAATATATAAAGGATATACGAAGCAAAGAATGATTTTCTTCGTTGACACACAATAAAGGAAAAGAAAACTCCGTATCCGTGTTAATCAAAAAGTCAAAACCACAAATAAAAAAGAAGAGTAAAACAAACTCGAAGCCCCATTTTGTTCCCGGATGAAAATAATGTTATTGTTTTGTTCCTTTCGTAATCTGAACATCTCGGGTTGAAAAATATCTTTGGTAAAATCTTGATTGTTTTTTCCTGGTGGGACTTTTGAATGACCTGTTGCAGCTTCGGGGAAAATACTTTTGTTCCATAATCATAAGGGAAAAATTAAATATAGAACCAGCTGTGGAATTTCATGATTTGAAAAGAATATTAGCAGCCTTCTCTTTATTGTTGCTTTGACTTGTCTGTATTCATAGTTTTTTTTTTCTTTTTGGTAGGAATACAAATACTTGTGTATGAAAATTTATGAATAATAAGTAAAACATCCTGGAAGTACATGATTTGTATTGATATCAAAATGAAAAAGAAATCCTATGGATCTTTAGCAGTCATGATTAATGTACCCCAAAGTTTTCAAGTTCATAGAAAATAGATGTTTTCGCATTGGAATGTAACAAACATTAAATAGGTAATTGATAACATTTCATTAAAAATAAAAAAGAAGCCTTAATTAGCATTTAGTTATTTAAGAAAAAATAACTAGGGTACAATAACATATATATGAAATTAGAGCTGACATGTATTGCGCCTACAAAAGCTTTTTTTATTTATCTATTCAGCTTTCAGGCAAAATAACACATACAAATTAGGAATTAGATTTGATTACTGAATAACAATTTTTGAATTGCATATATTGGAACAAGGCATGAATTTATATGAAGAGGCAAGATAATATCTAGTGTAAATTCATTAAGAAAATTTTATTGCCTGATATGTATTTGATACGGTGTCTGGATAATTATATTTACCTTTATTATTATTATTATTATTATTATTATTATTAGTATTATTACTATTTTCATTGCTATTATTATTATTATTAATATTATTATTAATATTATTGAGTAGATTTTCAAACGAACTAAGAAAAAATACTGTCAAAATTACTTAATAGTAATTACATATATTAATAGCAATACTTTCAAGATTAAGAGAAACATTCAATAAAATAAAAAGTTTTTCATATACATGAAAACAGGAGACTTGCACCTTGAAATTATAAATTAAATAATGATAATGGAAAATAAAACTTTCATTTTAGTCTGGAAAACCACAATTACAGTTTGAGGGGGAAACTTTAGCAGCCAACTATTGCTTCGCGCTAATTTCCTTTGCCTTTTCCACTTCATTTTCAATTTCTATTCTACTTTATATGGTTATCCTGAAAAGGAAAAGGAAACTGTAGATTGGTTTACAAATGAATTAATATACTCAAGTTTTCATTCGTAATCCTTAATTGGGATATAATGCACATCCGTGTATATATTCTATGTATTGCAACATTAGTTTAAAGGAGCAATTCTTGATTATGTTACTGTATAACAGCAAAAATAATTCCTAATGCCTCTATGAAAACAGTGGGAGTTCTATATACGTAACAAAAGCTTAAGTCGGAGATGAAGCTCTAAGTGTAAGAAGGTTTCAAGGTATTTCATGTGATAATATCACCGAGAATATTAGTTGATAGATACAATAGGTGATATAGCAAAGGAGGTGGAATAAACATTTTTTTTAATAAAGAATTTCGAAACAATCAGATAGTTTTACCAAATTCAAACTAAACACAGGAATGATAATTCTTTTAAAAGTGTTATTTAGGCCAAGTTACAAATGTCAAACCATTATTTACTGAGGTTTCATGTACCCTTTATTTTTCTTTCAAATAAAACATTTCCGGAAAGAAAAATACGATATTGCTTTCATTAATATTAACTAGATACATTTCTTTTTAGACTAGTATTAGATGTGGTCGCAAGAGATCATGGCAACTGTTGTTTATTTATATTTTCTCTGATTATTCCAGTAACTATGGAAATGCATCACGTGACTAAAGCAAAATTATGGAGAGAAAATGATTCGAACATTCACTACTT
>NC_090739.1:111192569-111210069 GCF_036898095.1 Palaemon carinicauda | reverse complement strand
CAATACGTCAATCCCCCCTCTCTCTCTCTCTCTCTCTCTCTCTCTCTCTCTCTCTCTCTCTCTCTCTCTCTCTCTCTCTCTCCATTCTCTTTTCAAATGAACACACACACACACACACACACACACACATATATATATATATATATATATATATATATAAATGAATTTATATATACTGTTTATTATGCCTCACTACCTCTTCTACTTGGTAATCCTATCCTTGTTTGTCTGTCTGTCTTTTAATGCTCCCACTTGTCTTATTAATTTTTCTTTAACAGGTATTTTATGAGATCGTGTAGAAGAGAAGACACAGCTATTAATTAGAGCAACCGTTTACAACTCAAAAATTTTGTTATTAAATAAAACGCACATACACACACACAATCCAGCATGCTACTTTCCCTCCGCCAGAGAGTGCCTCGATAAATGCTTTGCATTGAGTGAAGACTCTTATTCCAGGGCGGAATTGCATTTGCAAAAGGAAGAGACAGCCGACTGCTTATTCCATCAAACAACAGATGAGTCTCGAAACTTTGCTGGGCGCGTCCACTTTCATTTACCGACAGCGAGATACTGATTACTTTCAAGGTGATATGTAAAGTAGATTATTCCGAAGATACTTTGGAGAATTAAGTTTGGGTGCATTGTAATAGTTTTGGTTAGATTTGTAACAAGTTTTATTCTATTGGTTGTACGCCTAGTTGCTTATTAATTTATGATTTTGTTCACATATAATTTTCATTTATATATATATATATATATATATATATATATATATATATATATATATATATATATATTTATATGTGCGTATATATACAGTATATATATGTATATATATATATATATATATATATATATATATATATATATATATATATATTTATATGTGTGTATATATATAGTATATATGTATATATATGTATATATATATATATATATATATATATATATATATATATATATATATATATATATATATATATATATATATATATATATAGTTCCATTGATGTAGTTGTTTTATATAAGATAGGAAATACTTTATATATAGTTACTGCGTAATCCAAAGATGGTTTCCAAATCAGGTAAGAAGGAATAGTAACATTATCTTGTAAACATATCCATATATTTCAAATTGTCATGATAAAATCATAAATTGTATTAAAATTAATATGATTTTCGTGAATACTGAGGGAGCTTCAATGAATTATTTAGAGTTGGTGTCTTAATGATATAAAAACAAAACCTATTCATTTGGTGCAAAATGTTTGCTTTAAAGGCAACGTATCACTTTAAATGCTAAACATAGAAATGTTGTATAAAAAATGTCACGAATGCAAAAAAAAAAAAAAAAAAAAAAAAAAAAAAAAGAAATCTGGACACCAAATAGAATTATTATTCTATAACTTATTCCAACAACAAAAATATTTTCCCATTTCATTTTCAATATATATTTTTATACCATCTGTAGCTGTATTTAAAATACTGTACTCACCCACAAGCGGGTTTCATATCTCAAAAACAGAAAATCTTCATGTCTTATCTGGGGATAGTTTATATTCCCATGAGAGCTTATGATTATATATAAACTGCTAATGGAATGTGTGCAAAATGTTCTCATTGTATAAGAAAAAGTACATAAGCTATGCATAAAAGAGCCTACAAAAGATAAGACCTATGGCTCAGAACATTATATAGAAAATATGGAATAGATAAAGATTCCACTTAATTGTAATAATGAGTCAAGACGATATTTCTGGAAGAGTGAAAGGAGAATAGCCGTCGTTTTATACAAACCCACGAGCCCACATACATTTGGACGCATATGCAGTATACTGTATGTATCGCTATGATCAGGAAAGCTGCAATTGTCAGAGCCACCCATACTAGGTTCGTTTGCTGTGAGCGTTCAGACTAAAGTCTTCCACAATCACCAATCTGCACAAGTCTGCAATGGCTAGCGTGATGATGGAATTGGCCAAATCCCAGATATGACTCAGGACATATCTGAGACTTGTCTCGCAGTGACCTAGAGACGGCTGCATTGGGTGTTGTTGTTATTTATATATATGTATATATATACGTGTATATACATATATACATATATATTATATAAATATATATATATGTATATATATATATATATGTAAATACACACACACACACACACATATATATATATATATATATATATATATATATATATATATATATATATATATATATATATATATATACACACACACACACACACACACACACATATATATATATATATATATATATATATATATATATATATATATATATATATATGTGTGTGTGTGTGTGTGTGTGTGTGTGTGTGTGTGTGTGTGTGTGTGTGTGTGTGTGTTAACTATTTGATAAAGCTCTACAGTATTTGACTCGCCGCACACATTCATTTCGAGATTTGTACATAGCGTTTTCAAGGTTGACAGACCCCACTAAAATACAGCTCTATCACTCCTGTGAGCACCCTGACTGATGGGGCCTTACTTAGGGTAATAGCTCTACTCAATCTGCGAGTTTGTGGAACTTTGATCGATTTCAGATTATGACACACAAGTCCATCCATCTGATGGGTTCCCAAAAACTGCTTGGTCATGAGTTTGGGTCCAGCCTCGCATCTTCACTTCTTCTCACTTAAATCCACCATTAAAAGGGTAAAATGCATAACTGAGAAAGAAAGATTTCTCCAACAGGTTTCGTTTGAAAGCTTAAGGAGTAAACCTTCGGTGCCAAATACTTTTGCAATGAAAACATAACAAACTGTGAAGGTACAATGAATGCACTGCGCTATTCACTCATGTCTTGCCCATAATCATAAATAATCAATGAAACCTGAAAACTTTCTCTATCGCTGTATACTAATCTCCTGATAAAAGAACTGAAATAATGGCGATTGATAACTTAGAAATTTGTAGTTTCTTTGTCATTATAGCTATCGAATGATATAAGCAAAAACGAAAGAAAACAAAAAATCATTAATAATACCGAACTTAAAAAGTTCTGACAAATTGTTACAGGAAATGGGGATATAAAGATAATCTATCGATTCATCAATGCATGTAATGAGCAAAATGATATTCATGATATTTTATAGCAGTAAAATAATTCCTCATCATCTCTCTCTCTCTCTCTCTCTCTCTCTCTCTCTCTCTCTCTCTCTCTCTCTGGGTATTGAACAGTTGACAATCACCGTCATTGAAAACATAATCTTGCATCATTCTTGGCACTGTTAAACCACAAATATGTATTTGCTTAGGAAAATATTTGAACTAATATGGTAGAAACACTGTTTTACTTTTTAAATACTATTGGGAACATAATCTAATCTATACTTTGGATTAATTCTTACTACTACTATTTATTAGAATTAATGAATTGTATATATTTTTTAAATAAATGTTGAGCAAATTAATTAGATATTCAAAACAAAGTAACAATGTAACAATATGTTATTCAAATGATAACCCCCTGTAATCAAAATTTCTTGAACAAAATGATACCATAATCAATTGAAAATAGATTGTTGAAATATAAATAGATGCACAAACTATGTAAAGGTAAAAAAAATACACTAATGAATAATTATAGTTTGAAAAAGTCTGTTAAGCAATATCATCGAACCTAATTGATCCCGGTACCTTTCTTTATTGTGTAGAAAGTAAAAACAAAATGTATTATAAAAGTACACGATAGATAATCATCAAAACTTTCTTATGGACACCATATTATATATATGACGGAAAAAAATAATATCAGTGAATGTAAAAAGGCCTGAAAATATGATAGCCCCGAAATGGTCTATAAATGTATTTTAGAGGCTTAGTCAAAGGCTGGGAAAAATTAATTGGTTGGTGGTCTGGAATAGAATCAAAACAATTTATTTTCAATAACAGTCAGGACAGGATTTGTATGGTTAAATGGCATAGTCCAAAAATTAATTTAGAGAAATATATCAGCAGTAAAAAAAATGGACCCCACCTCTCTCTCTCTCTCTCTCTCTCTCTCTCTCTCTCTCTCTCTCTCTCTCTCTCTCTCTCTCTCTCTTGTTTTTTCTCTATGCTGGTATTTGCAGTATCCCCTCTGATGGTCCAGCACTTTGCTGCAGTAGAGGGGCTTAATTGTCCCAATGATGGGCTGGGCAATGGCGGTGGGGTAGTTTATCCACCCTGGCAGGCTCAACCATACCGCTAAGGCCAGTTCTGAGAGACCAGACCAAGACTGGACCCCTATAGGCCCTCTCCTTTATTTTAAGATAGGCAAAGGCTAGGAGAAGGAAAACTCCAAAATCAAACCAAACAAGACCCCAACGGCGGAGCTTCCCAGCGCCGGCGGAAGAGGGAAATGCCTGTTGGGCAGGCAACAAGGCGGGCCTTGACATAACAAGAACCCGGCAGCCCGATGCAACCAACATCGGAGAAGCCGCCTGTCTCATATGTCTTGAGCCGCGGTGAAAATGATGTGGGCCAAGTGTGTGTGCATGGCCGTTGCAAAGCCACGACCACCCAAAACAATATACCTAGCTACTGGTATTCTGTCGTTTCCTCCACCCTTCTTCATCTCTTTCTCACCATCATCATCATCATCACCACCAGCAAGTCCTGAGGCGATAGCACCGTGGGTGAAGGGGGCAGGCCTGGATAGCTGGAAGCCCTTAGCCCACGACTGCATTCAGGCGGCGAGTCTAAGATTCAGTCGCTCTCTGGTGACGATGCCGTGACACCAGAGTTCGGCAGCTGGACCCGTGACTGGGCTGGCCTATTGAGGACACCGCAGCCCACCCCACATGGGGAGGCCCCTAGAAAAGGTTGGGTAAACATCAGACACGGCAAACCCGTCTGGTCAGCTCACCGCAGCTGCCGGACATCCCACTAATGCGGTCGAAATAACAAGAAAAAAATATTAACCTTAGGTGCGTGGAACTTCCGCACCCTCCAAGACGTGACGAACACCAACCGCCCGGAACGACGTACAGCCCTCAAGGAGCTAGCCCGCTTCAATGTTGATGTGGCGGCTCTTAGCGAGACCAGACTACCCGAAGAGGGCAACATCAGGGAAGCTGGAACAGGCTACACCATCTTCTGGAAAGGCAAGGCCCTAGAGGAGCCTCGCATCCACGGTGTTGGCTTCGCCATCCGTTCCCAGCTAGTGCAGCAGCACAACTTCGCTCCCAAGGCCATCAGTGAGCGCCTGATGACTGTCCGCATCCCCATCACGCGGGACAGACATCTCACCCTGATCTCTGTCTACGCCCCGACTATGACCTCAACCGATGATAACAAAGCTGCCTTCTACACCCAGCTCGACCGCACCATCCAGGCAGTGCCCGCCAATGACAAGCTCGTTGTGCTTGGCGACTTTAATGCCCGAGTAGGCAAAGACCATCGCCTGTGGGAGGGAATCATCGGCCGCCATGGCATTGGAAATTGCAACGCCAATGGCCAACTCCTACTGGGTCTGTGTGCAGAACACTAACTTGTGGTAACCAACACCATCTTCCAGTTACCAAAGCGACAAAAGACCACATGGAGACACCCACGGTCTAAACACTGGCACACCCTGGACTACGTCCTGACCAGAGCCAGAGACCGAGGAGACGTCCACATCACCCGATCCATGCCCGGAGCGGACGACTGCTGGACGGACCACAGACTCCTCATCTCCCGACTCTCTGTGACGACCCTACGACCACCCAGAAGGGCACCTGACAGCGTACCACACCAACGCTTTGATTGTAGGAAGCTCCGCAACCCACAGGTTGCACAGAACTACAAGGAGGCCTGCGAACAATACCTCGCAGACCCTGTGGGTCAGGCCACTGTCGAGCACCACTGGACCACCCTCAGAAACGCCATGGCCCGTGCCGCGGAGGAAACACTAGGCTACACCACCAAGAAACGGCAGGATTGGTTTGATGAGAATGATGCTACCATCTCTCTTCTCATTGAAACCAAACGAAAAGCACGCCTGACTTGGGAAAACCAACCAACAGCAGCTAACAAATGTGCTCACAAGGTGGCTGAAGCTGGTTGCCAAAGAGGTATCCGTGAAGCCCAGAACACCTGGTGGCAAAGAAAAGCTGCAGAAATACAAAGTTTCGCTGACCAACGTGACCTGCGCAGCTTCTATGCAGCAACAAAAGAAATATTTGGTCCCACACGGTCATCAGTGGGCATCCTGAAGGACGCGGATGGGGCCACGACCATCACCGACAGCGAGGGCATCCTGGCCAGGTGGAGGTCTCACTTTGAGAACCTCCTCAATGACCAAGCAGGCACCCCAGACGATCTCCTGCGAATGACCCCGCAGCATCCCATCCGTCACTGGATGGCACTACCACCCTCCATCCATGACTTCAACAAGGCCCTGCAGCGCATGAAGCCCGGCAAAGCCCCAGGGCCAGACAACATCCCGTTGGAGCTCCTCACTCACGGTGGCCCCGGCTTGAGGAACCATTTGATGCTCCTTATACTGAAAATATGGGAGACCAAGACCCCCCCCCCCCCCAGTGACTTCCGCGATGCAAACATCGTTACCATCTTCAAGAAGGGAGACAGGGAGAACTGTAACAACTATCGGGGAATATCACTACTAAGCATCACGAGTAAGATTTTCGCTCGGATTCTCCTTGACCGCCTCCTTATTCTCGCAGAAGACGTCCTGCCAGAGTCCCAGTGCGGCTTTCGACCTTCCCGCGGGACCATAGACATGATCTTCTGTGCGCGACAACTACAAGAGAAGAGCCTCGAACAACAACAGCCCATAATGTTCATCTTCTGGGATTTGAAAAAGGCCTTCGACAAAGTACCTCGACCTGCCATGTGGGCTGTCCTCAAAAGATATGGCTGCCCACCCGATTTTGTCAAGCTGGTGCGTGCCCTCCATGACGGAATGGTTGGGAGAGTCTGCCACCAGAACTCTCTTTCAGACCCATTCCCCATCAACGGCGGCCTGAAGCAGGGCTGTGTTCTGGCCCCGACGTGTTTCTCGCTATACACCGCAGCAATGCTCAACGAGATTCCCCCAGACACACCCTCAGTCGACCTACGTTTCCGCATGGATGGAGGCGCTTTCAACCTCGCTAGACTCCGCGCCAGAACCAAGACCACCTTGTGTGCAGTGCGAGAACTGCAGTATGCTGACGACAATGCCACCCCAGGTCAGACGGCAGAGGACCTGCAGTCGTTAGCTGATGCATACAACTCTGCCTACGAACGTTTTGGGATGCAAGTCAACTCAGACAAAACTAAGACCCTCGTCCAATATCCACCAGGAATGATGCTCCCCAACTTCAATACCACAGTGAATGACCAACCGTTAGAACAGGTGGACCAGTTCTCCTACCTAGGGAGCATCCTAACATCAGATCCCACAAGCAAAAAGGACGTGGAGAACAGGATCAGGGCAGCCCACTCCGCCTTTGGCCGACTCAACTGCCGCGTATTTAACAACCACGCACTGACAATGACCACCAAAATAATGGTGTTCAGGGCAGTAGTCCTCTCCACGCTCCTGTATGCATGTGAAACATGGACGCTATATAGAAACGATATTAAAATCCTAGAATGCTTCCAACAAATGAAACTGAGGCAGATCTTGAAAATCCCCTGGGAGAGCCACACCACCAACATTGAAGTCTTAGAACGTGCCTCGCTGACCAGCGTGGAGGCCACCATCATCCACCACCGCCTCCGCTGGATAGGACACGTGCATAGGATGGAGCCATCTAGGCTCCCAAAGAAAATATTCTACGGAGAACTGACCCAGGGCACCAGACCACGAGGAGCCCCGAAAATGCGCTATAAAGATCAACTAAAGCGCACCCTGGCTCTAACTGACATCGATCCTTCCTCATTGGAAGAAACAGCCAGGGACAGGAAAACCTGGAGGAGTACAGTACACCATGGCACCGTGGACTTCGAGGAGAGGAGGAGACAAAATGAGGAGGCTAGGAGGAGAAGAAGGAGAGAGCGACTACGGAGAACTGACCCAGGGCACCAGACCACGAGGAGCCCCGAAAATGCGCTATAAAGATCAACTAAAGCGCACCCTGGCTCTAACTGACATCGATCCTTCCTCATGGGAAGAAACAGCCAGGGACAGGAAAACCTGGAGGAGTACAGTACTCCATGGCACCGTGGACTTCGAGGAGAGGAGGAGACAAAATGAGGAGGCTAGGAGGAGAAGAAGGAGAGAGCGATTAGAACAGCCCCGCCCACCACCTACCCTCCCTTGTGAACACTGTCCGCGACTCTTTCACCACAGACTAGGACTTAACAGCCACATCAGGCATAAGCACCCACCCCACAGATAGGAGGCTGATGGCTAACGACAGAACCCAATACTCGGACACGAGTGGGCGCCGACGACGACGACGACGACGACGATTTGCAGTATGTAATAGGATGTTATCTATTTTCAAGCTAGTTGCTACGTTCTTCCTCTGGATATATAGGTATGTCAGTAATATAATTCATATTCATTGGTATTATTTTCTAATTCTATCTTCTGCTATTTGCGATAATCATATATTTCCCTCCATATCTAAGCTTAGCATATTACAAAGTAAATGTGTATGTCAATTATGGCCAAATAAAACGTAATTACAGTAGATTTGAAGGTAATTATTATTACTTAAATTCTATATAATTTATTTTAGTAATTTTTTTCAAACCCTTGTTACTTAGCAGAATCCTGGTAAAAGTTTCGAAAATATATATTGATATGGTAAACATCGATACGAGTTATCTGACACATAGTTTAGATTAAAAACTGGAATAGTGACCAACGGTATTGATTTACTTTCTAACTATAATAAAAAAAACCACAGCTTTCCGTTTAAGTATATCTAATCCCAGGTAAGAATAAAATAGAATCAACTTATGCCGAAATTGAAAAGTACTTGACATTTGACAAAATCATAGAATTTCTCTTGATTATACACGAGCTTTTCTCTACTTAAACAGGAGAGTTCTCCAGCGATCCTTCATCACGATGTGTGATTACTTTCAGATTAAATATATTTTTAGAAAGATTGAGTTTCCTTGTACAATGAAATGAAAAGCTGAAATAGAGATATATATATATATATATATATATATATATATATATATATATATATATATATATATGATAAATTTTTTGCACATTTAAACGTGTTTCTTTCATATTTCAAATAAGCCATATATATATTAATACATTAAAGTCTGGATTCTCTTTACGACCTCGGGATCAGAGCCCAAGGCGGAACCGCCCAAAGACTATGATATCGGACCGGCGGGGATTTGAACCCTCGTCCAGGATATCTGTATGCCATTGACCATACCACTCCGCCACGAAGAAAGATGGGCGGTTCCGCTTTGGGCTCTGATCCCGAGGTCGTTAAGAAAATCCAGACTTTAATGTATTAATATATATGGCTTATTTGAAATATATATGTATGTATATATATATATATATATATATATATATATATATATATATATATATTATATATATATATATATATATATATGTATATATATATATTATCCTCTACATTGCGCTACAATCTTTAAATAACAGTTAAGAATAATTAGATATCTATATCAAATCTACAATTAATAAACTCCTTATTGAATAGAAACATATATGACATACTATTTAAGAAAAAATCAGTCACTGGCATCTATTTGCAAGGGATACATAGAATTATCAACTGATATAAGCAATATACATAAATAAAGGAATATAAAAAAAGATTTATAAATGCCATGAAAACTCTCTCTCTCTCTCTCTCTCTCTCTCTCTCTCTCTCTCTCTCTCTCTCTCTCTCTCTTCTCTCTCTCTCTCTCTCTCTCTCTCTCTCTCTCTCTCTCTCTTTTGCATTGATTTATATATATATATATATATATATATATATATATATATATATATATATATATATATATATATATATGTATATATATTTATATATATATATGTATATATATGTGTATGTATATATATATATATATATATATATATATATATATATATATATATATATATATATATATGTATATATAAATACTGAAAAGCCACAACCATCGAATGGGATCTACACGTAAAACTATTGTAATTAACCTTAATTTGATTACAAATTCACTACACATTCATTCCTGAAATGTGCTGAAAAGCTGAATAATTAATTTGCTTGTGTGCCATGAATAATTCAAGCAAATTCTGCTTCATTGAAAGTTTACAGGGTCATTCAACGGAGTGGCAAACAATTTACCGTATTTACTATTATAAGATATGTCATTTTTATCGTAATTATCAATATATTTTTCATTGTAATAGTATTACTTCTATTATTATTATTATTATTATTATTATTATTATTATTATTATTATTATTATTATTATTATTATTTCTACCAAATGTCGTTATGTACATTTAATACCTTATGGATCTCTCATGAGTTTGGGCAAGTCATACCGAGGTGAAACTTATAATCATGTTATTTGCTTTTTTCATTATATTTGTATTGTGATTATTGTAATATTTTTATATTATTTCACAAAATTTCAAATAAAACCTTTTCAAATAAAACCTTATGATGATGATGATGAGGATGATGATTATTATTGTTATTATTGTTATTATTATTATTATTATTATTATTATTATTATTATTGCTGTTGTTGTTATTATTATCGTTGTTAATATTATTATTATTATCATTATTATTATTATTATTATTGTTGTTGTTGTTATTATTATTATTATTATTATTATTATTATTATTATTATTATTATTATTATTATTATTATTATTATTATCATTATTATTATTATTACAAACCAAACCATTGCGCTAACTGTAATAGCAAGATGCCATATTATCACGGCAAAACATAAATATAATATCAAACATTTTGTGGCGTCTTTATTTTTCCCACTGCCTATTCTCTTCGTCATGTAAATAATCTAAAGTCATACATATTTCACCTTCTGGCCTTTGTTGAGAAGCAGGTCATCATTTATGTATATATATATATATATATATATATATATATATATATATATATATATATATATATATATATATATATATATACACACACAGACGAGTATATCTGTATGTGTGGGTGTGTAAGGTTATCTATTTATCTATCTATCTATCTATATATATATATATATATATATATATATATATATATATATATATATATATATATATATATATGTATATATGTAGATAGATAGATAGATAAATAGATAACCTTACACACCCACACACACAGACGAGTATATCTGTATGTGTGGGTGTGTAAGGTTATCTATTTATCTATCTATCTATCTATCTATCTATATATATATATATATATATATATATATATATATATATGTATGTATATATATGCGTGTGTATATATATATATATATATATATATATATATATATATATATAATATATATATATATATATATATATATATATATATATATATATATATACATACACACAGTAAATATCTAAATATCTGTGTGTGAGTGTGTGTATGTCTATGTAACTGTATATGTCTGAAGTGGTATGTTTATGAAGGTAAGTTCTCGGGCTTAATAAAGGAAAACGTTAGTCATAATACGAGACAATTTTAAGAATTGGGTGACTTATGCTAGTTTCCAATTCAACAAAAGTATTCTTCAACGGCTGCAAAAGAAGGGAAGGAGTGAAAAATCCTTAGCACTCTTATACAACAACTGTGATTAAAGACTCCAACTTTTCCCTAAATAAGTAAGTATCAATGCGTAGTTGACCCCCAGAAATTGCATTCAGTTGAAGCACCCATAAGATTTTATAAAAAAATCACATAGATCTAAAAGTAATATTTCTTAATTTTAAAGCTGATTATTGAGGATGAGTAACCTACCGTAAGTGCAATATTCGTTAGAGGTTTACAATAATTGAATTAATAATGGATATTAATCCATTTTTTCATAAACGAATAACTCTCGCCCCTTATTTATAATAATATTCATTTTGATCATTTATCTTTAAGCTGGTTATGAATGGATTATAGGCTATATCCTGACTTTATTACGTTCAACCATAATATTACAATTCATATATCATATTCTTGAAGAGAAATTGAGGGAGAGAGAGAGAGAGAGAGAGAGAGAGAGAGAGAGAGAGAGAGAGAGAGAGAGAGAGAGAGAGAGAAGCCTCAAGGAAATCGAATAGATATAACTGTCTTGAATTTGCAAAGTATACCCTATCATTTAGCTATATCAACTGACAGATGAAGATACATACTGCATTACTATTTTGCATATCGGAAAAAAGGTCTATCATCGTAGAAGGAAATATGAAAGGTTCTTTAATCCCACTATATACAGTATATTATATATATATATATATATATATATATATATATATATATATATATATATATATATATATATATATATATATATATATATATATATATATATATATATACACAAACACACACAGTAATAATAATCTTCTTCTTCTTCTTCTTTGTCTACATCTTTTCCTACTTCTATGTGGGGTCGATGTTTCTGGTCAGCTTCCTCCATCTACCTCTGTCCCACACCTCATCACCGGTTAATCCCTTTGATCGAAGGTCATCCTTGATACAGTCCACTCACCTTCGATTTGGTCTCCCTCTCCTTCTCGTTCCCTGTAACTCCATTTCCATTACTCTCCTTCCAATATACTGTTCATCTCTTCTCAACCGATATTATGACCTTTTCAAACGACGGTGTTTCAAATGTGAAACATATGATAACTATTTTTATGAACACATATTTGAATATTTTCCGATGATAGAAATTTAATATTGAATAGCTAATCTGTACAAGTACTCATCAAAAGTATCATCATCACCCTTGTCATTACTATTATTAATGTTATTATTATTATTATTATTAATATTATAATAATAATAATAATAATAATAATAATAATAATGATGATGATGATGATGATGATAATAATAGTAGTAATGACAAGGGTGGTGATGATACTTTTGATGAGTACTAGTACAGATTAGCTATTCAATATTAAATTTCTATCACCGGAAAATATTGAAAGATGTGTTCATAAAAATTGTTATCATGTGTTTCACATTTGAAACACCGTCGTTTGAAAAGGTCATAAAATCGGTTGTCTATTCCTTCATAAAATCTCCGGAAAGATAAAATGATAAGTTTTATGGAAGTGTATAGAAAACCTACTAACGTAAATTCATATATTCACTATTATTCCAACCATAGTAATCAAGTTAAGAAGGCTACTTTTTCCTCTATGTTTTTAAGAGCCTTACGTATCTGCAGCCCGGAATTTCTTCGGGAAGAGTTTGAAAATATCTTCAACATATCAGAAAAATTGAGATACCCTAAGTATTTTATTGAATGTGCTTTACAAAAAGCACAAAGAACTTTTTATTCTGCAACTCCGAGAATGGCTTTTAATAATCATAATGTGCTCGTTTTACCATATAATGATCTCTTACGGAGGGTTCTGAGTTTTTGCAAGAATTTTAATATCAATGTTGTTTTTAAATTTTCAAATACACTGAAAAGTATACTAATAAGGAATTCTCCCAAAGTTTCTCAGGGCTGCATTTACGGGGTTCCTTGCATGAACTGCAAGTGTTTTTATCTCGGACAATCTGGGAAGGGCCTGGACACCAGAATTAAACAACATAAATATAGTGTGAGAACGGGACAAATCTCGAATGCTTTGTTTTTACATATTAATAATTTTAATCACATGATTCATTGGGAAGGGGCAAAAATTGTTTTATATTGTAATAATATAACTCGTAGAAATATAATTGAATCTGCTTTTATCAAATATCACAGTGACTTAATGAATGTAAGCCAGGGTATGTACAAACTGGACCCATTTGTTATTAACGAGATTTGTAAGATTGTTTCTTTTTAATCACCTGTTGAACTGCTCTGTATCTGCTGTACTAGTTTTAACCGGACTTTGAATACTTGTTTTCAATTTTTTCAGTTTTTAATTGTTTACTTTCTTAGATGTTCTCTGTGTTTTTAGCATTGTACCTCGAAAATGTGTTGAAATAACACGAAAGCGCTCAGTACGCCTTCTTTTATTTTTCCTGTGGCCTTGGCTGAATATATTGTCACACGCTATTCAGTGACTTATAAGCATACACATATATATATATACATATATATATATATATTATATATATATATATATATATATATATATATATATATATATATATATATATATATATATATATATATATATATAGATAAAAAGATGAAAGAATTGGAATAAAAAAGAACATAGATAGCGGAATAAGAACATAAGACAAAGGCTGTGTTCGTTTCCCAACCCGCTTCTCTTTCTGGCCCGAATAGTCTTGTTCCAATTCACGGAAGTATTAATCTCCCGAAACACTCAAAGGATACGTTTCCATTAGATGTGGATAAGGCATAGCTGGGAACTCTGCATTTGATTGGATACACGGGAATAAAATCGATGTTTAAATATAATATAGTTTTTTTTTCTTTCTTTTGCCTACAGAGCTGTATGAGAGAAAGGAGGACATTTGATTTTTCTTATGGTATGAGTTATTACTAATGCATTTATATATATATATATATATATATATATATATATATATATATATATATATATATATATATATATATTATATATATATATATACCTGTATAAACATATTGATACATACATATGGAAATATGTATGTGTATATATGTGTGTATGTGAAGGTGTATGTATGCTTTTACGTGCCCATGTATGTGCAGACTTGTTTACGTGAGTTGAGTGTCCCTGCATATACTAATAATCAATCCTTATGTAAATGAGCATAATGTTATGGGAGAGAGAGAAAAAATAAAGGAGGTAAAATATTGAATTAATTCCTATTGATGCGTGATAAGAGGTTCGTCTAATTACTCATTTTATTATTATTATTATTATTATTATTATTATTATTATTATTATTTGCTAAGTTATAACCCTAATTGGAAAAGCAGGATGCTATAAGCCTAGGGGCTCCAACAGGGAAAATAGCCCAGTGAGAAAAGGAAACAAGGAAATATAAAATATTTTAAGAAGAGAAAATAGCCCAGTGAGGAAAGGAAACAAGGAAAAATAAAATACTTTAAGAACAGTAATAACAATAAAAACAAATATCTCCAGTATAAACTATAAAAACTCTAACAAAACAAGAAGAAGATAAATTAGATAGAATAGTATGCCCGAGCATACCTTCAAGCAAGACATATTGTCTTATTACAGCAGAGTTCTTGCGTAATGTACCGATTTAATATTTCATGTTAGTTTGCATAGGTATGGTTTTTATTCATGGCAGTTATAATGAGATATATAAATCATTTTATATACGTTTAATGAAGTACAATATTTATGATACAGTAATAAACAAGTTTTTTATGTTTTTTTTTAATGTGTATTTGAAAAAAAAAATAAACGGATTACGGATACTATTTGACTTTTTTTTTTTTTTTTTCAAACGAATACATATGAAAAAAACAAATTTTTCGCTCTCATAATCGGTAAAACCTAATGAATTGCATAGCGTAAATTGGTTATGAAATAAACATTATTGACTAACAATCCGAAAAGGGTTCAAAATTAATTCCCAATTCATTAATGGGTAGCGGTCCCAAAAGAACACAACCAAAGCTTCAAAGAGCGTGTGCTACCAATCAGGTCTTCTGCTTAACATCCGACAGACATACTGGCTTAGCGCAGACAAATATGAAGCTATATTTGGTTAACAACAATAATAATCAGAGATAACACACCTCGCCCAATGAATATTGCCAATTTTACTCGAGTCTACTGACGAAACTTTTATATATATATATATATATATATATATATATATATATATATATATATATATATATATATATATATATATATATATATATATATATATATATATATATATATGCTGACCTTTCATCAAGAGACTTGTGCTCTACCCATTGCCGTTTTCAGTCTCAGGCCACAACTTACAACAGGAGTGCATATTTCAGGTTTAAATGCCGCTCATGAATGACAAGGCAAGAGGCAGAGACAATTCTCTAGAGACTGACCATATGTACATATGATAAGCACCTAAGCCCCCTCTCCACCCAAGCTACGATCAAGGAGGGCCAGGCAATGGCTGATGATGACTCAACAGATAGAACTATAGGCTCCTTTAAATCGCCTCCCCGCCCCCATCCTTAGCTCACAAGGATAGTGAGGTTGCAGCGACCAAAGAAACTAACGAGTTTGAGCGGGTCCCGAACCCCAGTCTGGCATTCACTTGTCAGGGACGGTACCAGATCGACCACCACAACCTTAAAGAAAGCTTACCAAAGAAAACTTACCAAGTGATAAAGTACTATAAAACCATGGATGTAATTGAAGTATGCGTTGCTTCAAAGAATGAAAGGCCTCATCGGGTATTGTTCCTTCTCTCGCCTCTGCAAATGAATATAGAAGAAGGCTTACACTTCCATCCATTATATCACCATTATAAGGACCTAAGGAACTTCATCATTATCACTTTATGTAATCATCCGGCGTCAGTTAATCGGGGCTACCAGAGTGGCCAAGGTTGATAAAAATAGTGTGCATATACTCTATCCTCTTAAGTACATACTTAGTATACTTTTTATTGTACTTTATATACATTCTGCAGCACAAAACACAACGTAAATCCTTTCTACAATGTACTGCATCATCATATTCTATTTTACAGTACTTAACGGTATTTTAAAATACTTGTGTAATGCAGTTTTACTGTAGGTATTTTTGTAGTATATGATAGGCTTTTAGACAGAGATATTGGTAATTATCAACACAGTATATGTAATATATACATATAAGTATACAGTGTCATGATTTAACTTTTTTACCTCGTATTATCCTTGGAATTTATTTTTCCAACTGGGCTGGGTGGATAATAATGAACAACTGCATTGCAGATCAAATAATAAAAAAAATGGTACGTGTTTATATCTTATTTTAGGCTGAAATTATTAGAAGCTGTGGTACTTGCTGTGGTAATAGGCCATTTATCTGTAAAACCCAGATTCTTTCATCTCAATCAATTCATATTTAGTTTCTTAATTTCTAGATATAGTCACTATCTTTTATCTATTACGTCGTCTTTGATCTTTACGTATATTACACTTTTTATACCAGGAATATTATAATCATAGAAAGATTACCCAATAAATGGTTAGATACGAGAGCAAGAATATTGACTTTCCATTCTTAAACTAACTAATAATTAATTATGTGATGGTACTCAACCTGCTCTCAAACAACAGAAGTGATAAATTTACTCAATTTTTCCGTTCTCTCATACGATAACTATGTTGGCTTATGAGCCTAATCGTGGTTCATTTCTGCTTATACTAGAGCCTGTTTTTGTAAAATTGTTAAAGGTA
>NC_090739.1:111163838-111178838 GCF_036898095.1 Palaemon carinicauda | reverse complement strand
AAGAGCTTGGCTCCGGCCGGGAATCAGGCGAAATCACACAAAGACAAGAGCTTGGCTCCGGCCGGGAATCGAACCCTGTTCGGCAAGCTTATCGACCAGGGTTCGATTCCCGGCCGGAGCCAAGCTCTTGTCTTTGTGTGATATCGCCTGGGGCTCTGATTCCGAGGTCGTTAAGAGAATCCAGACATTAATATATCAAAAATATATATGGCTTATTTGAATATGAAAAACACGTAAAAATGTGCAAAAATTGATCATATATATATATATATATATATATATATATATATATATATATATATATATATATATATATATATATATTGTAGCCTATATATACAACTACAAACAAATGCAGCCGTTTCTAGATCATTGCAAGATAAAGGGCTCAGACATGTCTTTAGTCATATCTGAGGTTTGGCCACTTTCATCAGCACGCTAGCCACTGCGGAGTTCTGCAGATTGGTGATGGTGGGAGACTTTAGTTTGATAGCTCAATACAAACAGACCTAGTATTGGTGGGCTTTGACAATTACAACTTTCACGATCATGGCGATACATATATATGTGTCCAAATGTGTGCGGGTGCGTGGTTTTGTTTAGAATGACTGATATTCTTTCATCCTTCCAGAAATATCGTCTTGACTCATCATTGCAATTAAGTGGAATCTTTATCTGTTCCATATTTTCTATATAATGATCTGAACCATATGTCTTATCTTTTGTAGGCTTTTTTATGCATAGCTTATGTAATTTTCTTATACAATGAGAACATCTTGCAAACATTCCATTAGCAGTTTACATATAATCCTAAGCTCTCATGGGAATATAAACTATCCCCAGATAAGGCATACTGATTTTGTCTCTGAGATGTGAAACTCGCTTGTGGATAAGTCCTGTATTTCAAAGACAGCGGCAGATGAGATAGAAATATAAACCAATCATGGCATGGGAAAATATTTTCTGTTGAAGTTGTTGGAATAAGTTATAGAATAATAATTTTATTTGGTATACAGATTTCTTTTTCGTAGTCGTTGACATTATTCATATAACATTTCTATGTTAAGCATTTCAAGGGATACGTTGGCTTTAAAGCAAACATTTGCACCAAATGAATAGGTTTCGTTTTCATATTATTGAGACACCCAACTGCTCCCGCAGTTTTCCCGGAAATCATATTAATTTGAAAACAAATTATGATTTTATCACAACAATTTAAAATATATGGATATGTTTACGAAAGGATGTTACTATTCCTTCTTATCTGATTTTGGAAACTATCTTTGGATTACGCAGTATCTATACATCAAGTATTTTTCATTTTCAATAAAACATCTACATAAATACAACTATATATATATATATATATATATATATATATATATATATATATATATATATTATATATATATATTTATGTATATGTATACTGTATATATACATATATAACATAGATCTATCTATCTATCTATCTATCTATCTATATATATATATATATATATATATATATATATATATATATATATATATATATATATATATATATATATATATATATTTATATAAATATATATTTATGTATATGTATACTGTATATATACATATATGACATAGATCTATCTATCTATCTATCTATCTATCTATATATATATATATATATATATATATATATATATATATATATACATATATAATATATATAAATATATATATATTATATATATATATATATATATATATATATATATATATATATATATATATATATATATATATATATATATGAAAATAATATTAAAAAAAAATCATAAACTAATAAGCAACTAGACGTACGACTAATAGAATAAAACTTGTTATAAATAAAACCATAATCATTATAACGCACCCAACTCAATTCTCCAAACTCTCTCGTAATAATCTACTTTACAAATCCCCCTGGACGTAATAAGTATCTCGCAGCCGGTAAATGAAATTCGACGCGTCCAGCAAAGTTTCGAACTCATCTGTCGTTTGATGGAATATGCAGTCGGCTGTCTCTTCATTTTGCAAATGCAATTCCGCCCCAGAATTAGAGTCTTCACTCAATGCAAAGCATTTATCGAGGCACTCATTGGCGGAGGGAAAGTAGCATACTGGATTGTGTGTGTGGGTGTGTTTGTGTGTGTGTATGTGCGTTTTATTTAATAACAGATTTTTTTGAGTTGTAAACGGTTGCTCTAATTAATAGCTGTGTCTTCTCTTCTATACGATTTCATAAAATCCCTATTAAAGAAAAATTAATAAGACAGTGGGAGCATTAAAAGACATACAGACAAACAAGGATAGGATTACCAAGTAGACGAGGAAGTGAGGCATAATATACAGTATATATATAAATTTATATATATATATATATATATATATATATATATATATATATATATATATATATATATATATATAAATGTATATGTGTGTGCAATTGAAAAGAAAACGGGGAGAGAGAGAGAGAGAGAGAGAGAGAGAGAGAGAGAGAGAGAGAGAGAGAGAGAGAGAGGAGAGGGGGGGGGGGAAATTGACGTATTGTGTAGACTACATAGACGTATTGTGTAGACTACATATGCAGAGAAAAAGAACGAAAATTGGAGAGAGAGAGAGAGAGAGAGAGAGAGAGAGAGAGAGAGAGAGAGAGAGAGAGAGAGAGAGAGAGAGAGAGAGAGAGAGAAGGGGGGGGGAAATTGACGTATTGTGTAGACTACATATGCAGTGAAAAAGAACGAAAATTGTAGAGAGAGAGAGAGAGAGAGGGGGGGGGAAATTGACGTATTGTGTAGACTACATAGACGTATTGTGTAGACTACATATGCAGAGAAAAAGAACGAAAATTGGGGAGAGAGAGAGAGAGAGAGAGAGAGAGAGAGAGAGAGAGAGAGAGAGAGAGAGGAGAGAGAGAGAGAGAGAGAAGGGGGGGGGAAATTGACGTATTGTGTAGACTACATATGCAGTGAAAAAGAACGAAAATTGTAGAGAGAGAGAGGAGAGAGAGAGAGAGAGAGAGAGAGAGAGAGAGAGAGAGGCAAGGGTTGCTAGATAGATAAAAAAGGATATATAAAGCTAAGAATCCTTATACACATCGTAAACCTTCTGTCAAATTCCATATAATGGGCGTTTAATGACCGTTTCTTTCCCTTAACTACTTTTCATCAACTTTATCAGATTCTTTATTATTTTTCCTTCCATACATTTCTTTCTATAATATCCTCAAAATGACATTTTCAGGCCTCTTTCTTTCCATTTTAGGAGGTCATATATTTCGACAATTATTCGACAGTTGTTCGACAGTTTTCCCTTTTATATCATAGAAGTTATATTTTTAGGAGACACAAATATGAGGCAATTACCAAGTATTTAATATAATATTTAGGTTATATCAATAAGTTATAGCGGAGTCAATGGGTATACAAAGAAAGTGCTACTTCAACACTCAAACACAGGCACACATGGAACAATGCAGCCGTTTCTAGTCCATTGCAGGGCAAAGGACTTAGACATGTCAATTCATGTCTGGTATTCGGCCAGTTTTCATCACCAGCGTGGTCAGTGCGGAATGCATGTTGGTGATGGTAGGAGATTTCCGTCTGATCGGTCAAAGCAAACCAACCTATTATGGGTGGTCCTGGCTACAGTAGTACAGCTTTGGTAATCGTGACGGTACATAAACCTTTTCACATTGTGTTTAGATATATCCATATATATAAACAACTGTGTATGAAAATCTATGAATAAATTAGATAAATGAGTACAGATATGCCTGTAGTAACGCACGCATACACACACATATAAATATATAAATATATATATATATATATATATATATATATATATATATATATTATATATATATATATATATATATATATATATATATACATACGTGTGTGTATGCATATGGAAGCATATGTTATTTTTCGCATGTTTAGAGATACTGATATACCACCACAGAATAATTCACATTTGTGTGGTGAAGGGACATCTATCGAAGTAACACTTAAGAGCGTAAAAATTGAGAAAATTGGAAATAACCGATATCTTTCAAGTTCCTTGATAAAAGTGATATATTTTTCAAATTAATTCGCAATAGTATATAATGCAAATACCACAAGATCTCTTTAGACGAAGTATGTTTTCCCAACTATAATATCTTTAGCACAACCATCAGTTAATTACATTTCCTCGAATATCCTAATGAGATATTTTCTCCTTCAGTTCGTCTTTAAGTATTAGATAGGGTGCGTCTGTTGTTCCGAGTTTAATCTCTCTCTCTCTCTCTCTCTCTCTCTCTCTCTCTCTCTCTCTCTCTCTCTCTCTCTCTCTTTTATCTATTATTTTTCTATACCCGTGGTCTTACAATTGAAAATAAAAAATATTATGCAAACCTATAAGATTATTAGATATTTAGCTATGAATAACTTCAAGAAGATTAAGAAAATCTCAAGAAAAACATAAACATATAAACACAAATCTTCTTGAAGTTGAGTGAAGAGAAAAGCAAAAATGGGAAATATAAGACAGATAATAAAGAGCGATAAACGAAATATATTCTATTTACATAAGGATGTTTCAAGTCTCCGATAACGAAAATAAAAATATATATATAAATATTCCGACACGCATTGACATTCTTGTTTACCAACAAGAGCAAAGCAAACGTAGTTATGTATCGTCCAACAAAAATAGGAGTACTTTTCTCGTTTCACCTCCATACGTGACGCTGATATAAACATAAGGTAATTTTTTTGTTATTTACAGTGCGAACTCAGAACCAAAAGTTTGATAGAAAAAATCACGGTTTCTTTATATTGAAACATTAAAGTAAAAATGCTATATTCATATATATATATATATATATATATATATATATATATATATATATATATATATATATATATATATATATATATATATATATATATATATATATATATATATATAAGCGTGTGTAAGACTATATGTATCCATGAATTGTGATATGTCTGCTAAATTTCTTTTTGTTTGTTCCTTGAGAATAGTGCTATTATTCAAAGGATGATAATTACTAAATATAGTATATAAAAAATTACATAGACTTTGAAAATTAATATATAAGGAAGATAACATCTGATAACCTGCCCTTTATTTACCTGTCGTTATAGTCTCTCTCTCTCTCTCTCTCTCTCTCTCTCTCTCTCTCTCTCTCTCTCTCCCTCTCTCTCGGTTATAACCAAACACTTTTTGTCCTGTTCGTTGCTTCCTTTACTCCTTTATTTTCGTCTCCTCTCAGCAACATTTCCATCTTATTTTATGTCTAAGTTTACGACACCAATCTTGACATGATCATATCGACTCATTTCCAGGAGAGGAAGGACCCTCGATTTAGCCTTAAATTTATCCTGAAGCTATCACCCGTCTATTGGTTCAGATCAGGCTGTGTTGAAACAAAATGTGTATATATATATATATATATATATATATATATATATATATATATATATATATATATATATATATATACACTGTATATATGTATATATATACAGGTATACATATATATAAACACAATCAAACTGAAACTAAGGAAACACTAAAGATGGGAAGAAGCATCAAGTTGATGAAAAGATTTGGAACAGCGCCACCAGATATTTGCTTTAATGGATGAAAATGGAAATATTATCAAAAATAGAGATGGAGTGGTAAAAATGCAGAAGATTCCTGTACAATGCTTTGCAATAGGGATTTAGAAAAAAACTTTGCCAATAGAAAAGATGAAACACCTCAGCCAGTACCAATAGTAACAGTAGGAGAAGTAAAGAAAACATTAAAATGCATGAAAAGAGGCAAAGCAACAGAAGAGGATGGCCCAATAATTGATTTAGTAATAGATGGAGGAGGTTTTATAATAGTAAAACTCGCTGTACTTGACATAAAATATTTGTAAAAAAAAAAAAACTCTATAACTACAGCTTTGAAAAAATATATCAATATATTAATTTACAAAAAGAAAGACACAAAAGACCTGAAACATTACCGCCCAACATGTTTACTCTTATTAATATCTAAATTATTAACGAAGATCATATTACGCTGAAAAGAAAGACAGGTAGACTTTAATTAACCAAGAGAGTAGGTAGGTTTTAGAACCGAGTATTCAATAACTGGCCACATCCGTGTACTCAACCAGATAATGGAAAAATCAACTAAGTATAACAAAAGACTAAGTATGGCATTTATAAACTATGAGAAAGCTTTTGATTCTGTCAAAACATTTAAATCATGAAAGGCTTTCAAAACCAAGGAATAGATTAATTTCTTGTTAGAAAATTTTAAGATATTTATATGGGTAGTAAAGCATCCAAACTACATAGAGATATTGAGAAAGGGAGACCCCATCTCTCCTAAATGATTCGCAGCATACTCAGAAGAAGTTTTCAAGAATTTAGAATGGAAAAATATAGGCATTAACATTAATGGGGAATGCCTTATTAACTCAAGATTTGTAGATGACATTGTTCTATTTAGTGAATCATGGAAGGAATTGCAACAGATGATAGAATATACTAATAGAGAAAGCAAAAATGAAGGACAGGACTGAAAATAAATATGAGCAAAACTAAGATAATGTTCAATGAAAATGCAGAGACAACAAATAATGGTTCTGAAGGTACCTCTAGAAATTGTTAAGGAATATACGTATTTAGGGAAGAAAGTAATTCTCTCCCCCAGGATATGAGACCGAAATTGAGAGAAGAATAAGCATGGGATGGAGAGCTTTTGGTAAACAAAATGAGATTATGAAAGTAAAATGCCACTTTATCTAAAAAGAAAAGAATCTAGTGAGATTGCCCTACCAGTACCCTGATAACTTATGCATCCTAAACTTGTATCTTTACAGAAACTTAGAACATAAGCTAGTTATAACTCAAAAAGCAGCGGAAAAATAATGATGGGAATTACACTAATAGACAGAAAAAGAGCAACATGGATACGAGATCAAACTAAAGTAGAGTGATGCTTGAGTAACGAGAAAGAAATGGACGAGGGCAGGACTTTTAATGAGAATGACAGATAATAAATGAACATTATGAATAAATGATTGGGACCCTAGATATTGCAAACGAAACAGGAGAATGAAGAGAACACAATGGATTAACAAGCTAAGAAAACTTGCGGGTATAGACTGGCATAGAAACACCAGAAACGGGCAGAAGTAAAAATGGCATATCTGAGGCCTTTGTCTTACAGTGGACTAACAAACCCTGATAAGGATGATGATAATGATAATGCTCAAGCTTATGCTCCAAGAATTTTGTGTGTACGTATGTATGTATGTATGTATGTATATATATGTACTTATGTATGTATGTATGTATATACATATGGGCAAGGGCGTAGCGGCGTTTTTCTTGACTGATGTGGGTCTGATGAGTTGATTTCAAGTCTAAGATTCCTGAATTGTACAGGTATAACTGTAATAGATTTGGAATGAACTTATATCTCACTTAATAGCACGATTGGTAAAATGGTCCATGCAGGCCTTGTTTCGGGTCACGACATAGGTTCGAATTATTGCCCATCCAGAATAATTTAGCATATAAGAATTTTTAGGGTATATACATTCTCAACGGTAGAATTCTGGGTATCAAATGCCATTATTTATATCACGAGTGTTCGAGTGTTAGTGATACATATTCTATATATATATATATTATATATCTATATATATATATATATATATATATATATATATATATATATATATATATATATATATATATATATATACGTACACACACAAATATATACATATACATGCATATATATATATATATATATATATATATATATATATATATATATATATATATATATATATATATATATATATATATATGGATAAATATCAACACAACATCGTGTTCAAATAGAAATAAATTTCTACCTCATACTTGGGATCGAACGCTAGCCCCTTCTAATGAAAGGCCAGGTCGAAACCAACCATGCCACGAGAGCCCATAAAAGGAAATCTGAACCTGACCCTAATCTAGCTGTCCGAGGATTTACCTGGTGAGACATCAGTCTCTTTACCAGCGAGTTTTACCAGATTTCCCCGGGCCACCACGTGACACAATTGGTAGTAATTCATTCAAATTACCCCTAATGAGTCAATATGGATAAATATCAACACAACATCGTGTTCAAATAGAAATAAATTTCTACCTCATACTTGGGATCGAACGCTAGCCCCTTCTAATGAAAGGCCAGGTCGAAACCAACCATGCCACGAGAGCCCATAAAAGGAAATCTGAACCTGACCCTAATCTAGCTGTCCGAGGATTTACCTGGTGAGACATCAGTCTCTTTACCAGCGAGTTTTACCAGATTTCCCCGGGCCACCACGTGACACAATTGGTAGTAATTCATTCAAATTACCCCTAATGAGTCAATATGGATAAATATCAACACAACATCGTGTTCAAATAGAAATAAATTTCTACCTCATACTTGGGATCGAACGCTAGCCCCTTCTAATGAAAGGCCAGGTGTGTGTGTGTGTGTGTGTGTGTGTGTGTGTGTGTGTCTATGTGTTTAGATTTTTCAAATGAGTTACAAATAGCCCTTAATATCGAATTCGTTCTGCCATGGGATCTCAAACGCTTACGGATATTTCTTTACTGATGAATATTACTTCCCGGCCCGGTCTTGAACCTATGACCAATAGTAATACGGAACATTTAACTGTTTAGACCAGCCTAACATTTATCCTAATTTCTATTTTAAGAAAAATTTAATAATTTGAAAAAGATCTCGATTAACCTTTCATGACATCCACCAACCTATCATCTTTGTTAACCTTTTCATCGAATCAAAAATGTAAAAAAAAGGAAACCTTTCTTGTGATATATTGGCAATGGTTTAAACCGACCTTGATATCGTTACAGAAGAAACCCTTCCTTTGAAACAAACTTTTGTATAAAACAAAACTTTAATTCTTACTAATCTAGAAAACATTAAAGTCATGTATGCTTACATTTCTGTCCCTTCAAACTATCGTCCTCAACTTTATTCCTAACACAAAATTCCTTAAAAACATCATGATCAATATTTGTGCTAATAAAAATAAATTTTGATAAATAATTCTCATATATCTTTGATATATCTTTAATAATCCGCTTTATTTATATCCACGATTGGCCTATCATTGACTTAGGAAGACCATGGCCGTTACTGGTATGAGAAAACATTAATGATATATATATATATATATATATATATATATATATATATATATATATATATATATATATATATATATATATATATATACACACACACAGATAATATATATATATATATATATATATATATATATATATATATATATATATATATATATATGCCCCCTGTGGCCGCGGGGGCATATAAAAATTAGAATAGCGCCAACGTTATCCCTGCGTGTCGTAAGAGGCGACTAAAAGGGACGGGACGAGGGGGCTGGGAACCCCCTCTCCTGTAAAAAAATTCCTGCGAGACATCGACAAGGAGATGGAGCTGGGGGGAGAGTGACTGCTCCCCGCACTCTAGTTTTGGGGTGTTTAAATGTGCGTGGATGTAGTACGATAGAGAGTAAAAGATGTGAGATTGGAAGTATGTTTAGAAGTAGAAGGATGGATGTATTGGCCTTGTGTGAGACAAAGATGAAAGGAAAGGGTGAAGTGATGTTTGGTGAAATGTCTGGTAGAGTGTCTGGGATTGAAAGGGGAAGAGCGAGAGAGGGTGTGGCGTTATTGCTGAGTGAATGGATGACAGGTAAAGTAGTGGAATGGAAGGAGATATCATCTAGGTTAATGTGGGTAAGGGTTAGGTTGGGTAGGGAATGTTGGGCGTTTGTCAGTGCGTATGGGCCAGGTAGTGAGAAAAGTGAAGAAGATCGGAATGAGTTCTGGAATGATTTAACTAGGTGTGTAGAAGGACTGGGTAGAAGGAATTATGTAGTTGTTATGGGTGACTTAAATGCTAGAGTGGGCGCTGGAGAGGTAGAAGGTGTCATTGGTAAGTATGGCGTACCAGGTGAAAATGAGAGTGGTGAGAGACTGGTAGACATGTGTGTTGAACAAGAGATGGTAATAGGTGCTAGCTTCTTTAAAAAGAAAGATAAGAATAAGTATACATGGGTAAGAGTGGCAAATGGAAGGGTAGTAGAAAGGGCATTAATGGATTATGTGTTGGTAACTAGAAGAATGTTTGGAAGATTGAAAGACGTGCACGTGTTTAGGGGTATGGCTAACGGTATGTCTGATCATTTTTTGGTGGAAGGAAAATTAGTTGTAGCAAAAGAGTGGGGGAATAGAGTAGGTGGATGTAAAAGGGAGGTAGTGAGGATTGAAGAGCTAATAAAACCGGGGGTAAAAAGTAAATATCAGGAAAGATTGAAAATGGCATATGATGAGGTGAGAGTAAGAGAAACTGGTAATTTAGAGGAGGAATGGAAGTTAGTAAAAGAAAATTTTGTTGGGATTGCAAGTGATGTATGTGGCAAGAAGGTTGTTGGAGGCAGCATGAGGAAGGGCAGTGAATGGTGGAATGAAGGAGTGAAGGTGAAAGTGGAAGAGAAGAAGAGGGCTTTTGAAGAATGGCTGCAGAGTAATAGTATAGAGAAGTATGAAAAATATAGAGAGAAAAAGGTGGAAGTAAAGCACAAGGTACGTGAGGCAAAGAGGGCAGCTGACCTGAGGTGGGGTCAGGGATTGGGTCAGTCATATGAAGAGAATAAGAAGAAGTTTTGGAAAGAAGTGAAGAGAGTAAGGAAGGCTGGCGCAAGAATTGAAGAGACAGTGAAAGATGGAAATGAAAGGTTGTAAAAAGGAGAGGAGGCAAGGAAAAGGTGGGCGGAATATTTTGAAAGTTTGCTGAATGTTGAGGATAATAGGGAGGCAAATATAACTGCTGTTCCAGGTGTTGAGGTGCCAGTGATGGGAGATGAGAATGAGAGAGAGATAACAATAGAGGAAGTGAGGAGAGCACTAGATGAAACGAGAGTAGGAAAAGCATCTGGTATGGACGGTGTGAAAGCTGAGATGTTGAAGGAAGGGGGTGTGACTGTACTTGAATGGTTGGTGAGATTGTTTAATATGTGTTTTGTGTTGTCAATGGTACCAGTAGATTGGGTTTGTGCATGTATTGTACCACTATATAAGGGTAAGGGAGATGTGCATGAGTGTTGTAATTCAAGAGGTATTAGTTTGTTGAGTGTAGTTGGAAAAGTGTATGGTAGAGTACTGATTAATAGGATTAAGGATAAAACAGAGAATGCAATCTTGGAAGTACAGGGTGGTTTTAGAAGAGGTAGGGGTTGTATGAATCAGATTTTTACAGTTAGGCAGATATGCGAGAAATATTTAGCAAAAGGTAAGGAGGTGTATGTTGCGTTTATGGATCTGGAGAAAGCATATGATAGAGTTGATAGGGAAGCAATGTGGGATGTGATGAGGTTATATGGAGTTGGTGGAAGGTTGTTGCAAGCAGTGAAAAGTTTATACAAAGGTAGTAAAGCATGTGTTAGAATAGGAAATGAAGTGAGTGATTGGTTTCCGGTGAGAGTGGGGCTGAGACAGGGATGTGTGATGTCGCCGTGGTTGTTTAACTTGTATGTTGATGGAGTGGTGAGAGAGGTGAATGCTCGAGTGCTTGGACGAGGATTAAAACTGGTAGGCGAGAATGACCATGAATGGGAGGTAAATCAGTTGCTGTTTGCGGATGATACTGTACTGGTAGCAGACACAGAAGAGAAGCTTGACCGACTAGTGACAGAATTTGGAAGGGTGTGTGAGAGAAGGAAGTTGAGAGTTAATGTGGGTAAGAGTAAGGTTATGAGATGTACGAGAAGGGAAGGTGGTGCAAGGTTGAATGTCATGTTGAATGGAGAGTTACTTGAGGAGGTGGATCAGTTTAAGTACTTGGGGTCTATTGTTGCAGCAAATGGTGGAGTGGAAGCAGATGTACGTCAGAGAGTGAATGAAGGTTGCAAAGTTTTGGGGGCAGTTAAGGGAGTAGTAAAAAATAGAGGGTTGGGCATGAATGTAAAGAGAGTTCTATATGAGAAAGTGATTGTACCAACTGTGATGTATGGATCGGAGTCGTGGGGAATGAAAGTGATGGAGAGACAGAAATTGAATGTGTTTGAGATGAAGTGTCTGAGAAGTATGGCTGGTGTATCTCGAGTAGATAGTGTTAGGAACGAAGTGGTGAGAGAGAGAACGGGTGTAAGAAATGAGTTAGCGGCTAGAGTGGATATGAATGTGTTGAGGTGGTTTGGCCATGTTGAGAGAATGGAAAATGGTTGTCTGCTAAAGAAGGTGATGAATGCAAGAGTTGAGGGGAGAAGTACAAGAGGAAGGCCGAGGTTTGGGTGGATGGATGGTGTGAAGAAAGCTCTGGGTGATAGGAGGATAGATGTGAGAGAGGCAAGAGAGCGTGCTAGAAATAGGAATGAATGGCGAGCGATTGTGACGCAGTTCCAGTAGGCCCTGCTGCTTCCTCCGGGGCCTTAGATGACCGCGGAGGTAGCAGCAGTAGGGGAGTCAGCATTATGAAGCTTCATCTGTGGTGGAAATGTGGGAGGTTGGGCTGTGGCACCCTAGCAGTACCAGCTGAACTCGGTTGAGTCCCTGATTAGGCTGAAGGAACATAGAGAGTAGAGGTCCCCTTTTTGTTTTGTTTCATTGTTGGTGTCGGCTACCCCCCAAAATTGGGGGAAGTGCCTTGGTATATATATATATATATATATATATATATATATATATATATATATATATATATATATATATATATATATATATATATATATATATACAGATAATAATATATATATATATATATATATATATATATATATATATATATATATATATATATATATATATATATATATATGTATGTATGTATGTATGTATGTATGTATGTATGTGTGTGCGTGTGTGTGTGTGCGCGCGCGTATGTGTGTACATAATGGATTTTTCAACGAATATTGAACCAAGAAAGTTTTACTGACATGCATACATTTACCGAGGAAATGTTGATAGGGTTTGTTTTAAGACTGATTCAAACTCTGGAACGCCCTTACTAACAAACAATTTCGCAGGTGGATGACGTAACAGCCAGGCATTGGCAAAGACACAGAAATGTGACCATTTTCTTTTTCATTATTCGGTTTGTCCATGTTAATGACGCTGATTATAAGAACACAAAATTACAGCATAGTCATGCACCTTCTGGCATATAACTATTACTCTTTAAATCATTTGAATCTGTAATGAATAACGATATTCTCGATTCAAGGAAATTCCATTTGGCAGCGCTGTCCCAAACTCGTCCCACGAGCCTTAACTATGCTGATGATTGTTACCTTGGGCAATTGTACAGGGACACGGTTTAATATCCATATGCTCTGATGAAGAAAGGAAATAATAAACACTTTTACAAGTAAACTCAAGTTGTTTCCAATAGCATATGAAAAATTCACACCATTTACTGATAAAAATATTCATTCCTAATAAGGAACCGATCGTTGAACAATTTACCAACTATCAATTCTCTAGCCTCTACCTTCCTACTAAAATTTTTGGACCCACGTGGTCGTCAAATAACAGACTATATTAGTTGGGACAAGATGCCTCAGATGCCATCTATTGGCCTTAAAGTAAAAAGCATTACGATATTAGGGAGGGAGTTACAGAGGGGGGTCTGCGTTATTATGTCATTCAGAATGTAACAATATTGTTATTCTATGTAGCTTTTACTAACACTACATGTAATATCTTGAAACATATTAATAATCTTTAGGTTTCATAAAAATTTAATTGAAAATTAGATCAAATAACTGTATAATTACTTGATTGTCTCAAAGATTTCAGTACATGTGGCATATCTGGCGACCCTTCCCCCTGAACCCCAAATGTAATTGAAATAACGATTGTTTGCAGAGGAAATATTTCTGCGGCGTTTTTTGTGAAATTTGTAATTTCCTAAGAATGAAGTTGTTGGCACACAATAAGGAACATCAAGTTCACGTTCGTCTGTTTTATAGCAATTTTGTGCCCAAATAGCAATAGAAATGAAGTAGTAAAGTTGTAATGAGTGGGTAATGGGGATAATTAGCAATTTGGTACTCTACTGCTAAGGCCATCTATTGGCCACGAAAAGAAACAATGCGTGGAGCTCCCTAATCCGTGCATCTTGAAACCTTCCAAAACGTCATTTTTGCTTAAAAATAACCAAAAATAGCCTGCTCATTTGGAACTGAATATAATTCATACCTGACACACATATTTGTACATAGTGTCAATCTATATCCCTTTTCCATTTGTATATAATCATTCACATGAATGGAACAAGGGAGGTTTGCTGCCATCTTATTACAAGTAGAAAATCTAAGAATATATTAGAATTTGGAGAAGTATGTGATTACTAATATATACTTTCCAGGTATTTTTTTTTTTCAATCAATGCATAAAAAATTCTTAATTCCAATAATACTATTTTTCTTCTGATTTTTAGGCTCTAAGTTATGGTAATTATGTGTAAAATACACATAGTATGTATAATAAAAATATAGAGAGAGCAGATCCCAATATTCTAAAAGCAAAGAGTGGGAACTCAGCCATAGAATTAAAAATCCTAAATTTAACCAAAATATATTCATTTTCGCAGCAAATACGATGTTAGCTAATCATAAGCACAATTATAGGTATCAACCCTCTAAAAAGTGGGTCTTGTTACATTTTGTCGGATGTGGGGCTAAATTTTGAAAAGGCACTGTCGGTGGTGGTCCTGCACCTGGCCCCCCTCCAGAATTTTTGTTACGAGTGATAGAATTGCAGGATCGATAATCAAACTAAATAAAAAGTATAAAAGGAAGATCATTCAAACGTATACACCAACAACACCCAATACAGAGGAAGAAAGAAAAACTTCTGAAGGAAGATCTGG
>NC_090739.1:111141338-111146338 GCF_036898095.1 Palaemon carinicauda | reverse complement strand
TCATAAGAACCAATATTGAAAAATAATCTAGAAGTTCTATTCCATCTGTGACCAGATTGTGGAATGCTTTCTAAAATCTTGTGATGGAATAAGTGGAAGTTCAACGTTGCAAACTACTTATCACTTCTAATTAATTGAAAAGATTGACATTAGTCTCGTTCTATGGCTTATATATAACATATATATTTCAACGTTATTATTAATCTTAAAATAATCTGTGTATCCTTCATCATTTATATATATGTGCTATTTCCTTCTCTCACTGGGCTGCTTTTACTGTTGGAGCCCTTGGGTATGTAATGTTTTGCTTCTCCAATCATGATTGGGGGTTGGCTAGTAATATCTATATATAGGCTATATATATATATATATATATATATATATATATATATATATATATATATATATATACATATATATATATATATATATATATATATATATATATATATATATATATATATATATATATATATATATATATATATGGATATACATATATTTATAATATAATATATATATATATATATATATATATATATATATATATATATATATATATATATATATATATATATATATGAATGGAATAGAAAATGGTTGTCTGCTAAAGAAGGTGATCAATGCAAGAGTTGATGGGAGAAGTACAAGAGGAAGGACAAGGTTTGGGTGGATGGATGGTGTGAAGAAAGCTCTGGGTGATAGGAGGATAGATGTGAGAGAGGTGTGACGGCGCCGAGTAAGGGTGTGAACTCAAAGGCAGATTGGAAACGACTGAGTTATATTATTGTGGAACACTCTCCTTATATACAAAACCTCAAGGCAACAGAACATAACAAGTTCACAAGACAGACAATATTACAGAGGAAAAACCAGACAAGAATTTTCATGTTCGTTTTAGTGCGAGGGAAGAACGAAGATACAAGCATAATATATACAAAAGGAATTATGTACAATTGTGTGAAACACGGTTGGTACATGGCTCCCCCCCTAAAAATGACATACTGTACATGTTAAATAGGGAGCCCTGATCTAGAGAGGCGAACTGTAGGCGGGTCATCTGGCAGAAGATAAGCAGATTTTAGACGATCAATGGAGGCCCAGTCTTCTTTGCCCCGAATGTTTAGGAGGAATGCTTTCGGACTGCGTCGGATCACAAGGAAAGGGCCCGTGTAAGGGGGCGTTAGTGATGGCTTGCTGGTGTCGTTGCGCAGGAAGACGTGCGTTGCAGAGTGCAAGTCCGTTGGTATGTGATGCTTCGCTGGGGGCTTGTAAGTCTGGAAGCACGGAGTAAATTTTCCCACGACGTGACGTATGCGCTGGAGATCGTCGGAGGAGGTTGTAGAAGGAAAAAATTCGGCAGGAACGACCAACGGGTCGCCATACACCATTTCGGCTGCCGAGACGTCGAGGGCGTCTTTAGGAGTGGTCCTTAGTCCAAGGAGGACCCAGGGAAGCTGAGTAAACCAGTTGCAATCATTGCAGCGGGACATCAAAGCTGCTTTGAGGGTGCGATGAAAACGTTCAACGATTCCATTGGCAGCGGGGTTGTAGGCCGTTGTCTGATGTAGGGTGATGCCCAGGAGATTCGCTAATGACGTCCATAATTGAGAGGTGAAAGTGGTTCCCCTGTCAGAAGTAATATGCTCAGGGATACCGAATCTTGAAATCCATCCAGAGAGTAAGGCAGATGTACATGAGGCGGACGTTGCAGTTTCCATGGGAATGGCTTCAGGCCAACGAGTGGAGCGGTCGATGACGGTAAACAGGTAACGATGTCCTTGTGATGTGGGTAGGGGGCCTACAACGTCGACGTGAATGTGTGCGAAACGACGCTGAGGTTGAGGAAAAGTGCCCACTCCTGAATCCGTGTGTCGATGTACTTTGGAAGTTTGGCAAGAAGTACATGCACGGACCCAATACTTAGCATCCTTAGAAATGCCGTGCCAAATGAACTTTGCCTTCAGCAGCTGTGCAGTAGAACGGCACGAGGGATGTGAAAGGCCGTGGATGAAATCAAACACCTGTCGGCGCATGGGAGCAGGAATCCGAGGTCGCGGTCTACCAGTACTGACGTCACAGAGGAAGGTGGTGTTGGAGTCTTCGAGGGGAAAATCCTCCCAACGGAGGGACGTGCAGGATGTCCTATAAGCTTGATACTCTGGATCCTGTCGTTGGGCTTCAGCCAGGGCGTTGTAATCCAATCCCAGTTGAACGGCAGCCAACGTGTTTCTTGACAGGGCATCGGCAACGGGATTCATTTTCCCAGGGACGTATTGGAGGGTGCAATTGTATTCAGCCACGGCGGAGAGATGTCAGCGTTGACGGGCGGACCAGGCGTCAGACTGTCGAGTGAAGGCGTGCACCAGAGGCATGTGGTCTGTGCGAATGACGAAGGGCGTACCTTCTAAGAAATGGCGAAAGTGACGGACAGCCAAGTGCACCGCCAGCAATTCTCGATCGAAGGTAGAATAACCCGATTCTGCCTTGGACAGTTTTCTGCTGAAGAAGGCCAATGGGCGGGGCGAGCCTTTGACCACCTGCTCGAGTACTGCACCAATAGCGACGTCGCTGGCATCGGTGGAGAGAAGGAGAGGGGTGTGTGGGATAGGAAAAGCGAGAGTCGCAGCAGTTAATAGGGCCTTCTTTGCATTGCAGAAGGCTGCTTCTTGAACGGGACCCCACTTCAGGTCCTTTGGCTTGCCCTTGAGGGAGGCGTAGAGGGGAGCAAGAGTGGCGGCAATGGCTGGCAGAAAACGATGATAATAGTTGATCATGTCCAAGAATTCCTGCAGAGCTTTGACGGTCGAGGACGCGGGGAAATTCTGAACGGCTGCTACCTTCTCAGGGAGGGGATGGACTCCTTCAGGAGTGATACGGTGCCCTAAGAACGACACTTCGTTGGCGCCAAAGGTACACTTGTAGTACCGGACTACAAGGCCATTTTGTTGCAGGCGGTCGAGCACGATGCGCAGGTGACGGAGGTGTTCCTCTTTTGAGGAGGAGAACACAAGTATGTCGTCCACATAACATACACAGAAAGGGAGGTCTCCTAGGATGCCATCCATGAGACGTTGAAACGTCGCCCCAGCATTACGAAGGCCAAAACAGGAGTAATTGAAGGTGTATGTGCCAAACGGAGTGATGATGGCAGTCTTGGGATGTCTTCTGGGTTCATAGGCACCTGATAATACCCCTTCAGGAGGTCGAGCGTAGAGAAAACCTTCGCTTTGTGCAGGTAGGAGGTTACATCGGCAATGTTTGGGAGGGGATAGTGATCCGGTTCTGTTTGCATGTTCAGGCGCCTGTAATCCCCGCACGGACGGAGGGAGCCGTCTTTCTTCAGAACGATGTGTAAGGGTGATGACCATGGGCTGGAGGCCTTTTGGCAAAGGCCCATTTTCTCCATTTTGGCGAACGTCTGTTTGGCTGCTGCCAATCATTCCGGTGCCAGACGTCTGAATTTTGCGAAGACTGGGGGTCCCGTCGTCTTGATATGGTGATAAATACCGTGCTTGGCAGGAACCGTGGGCGTTTGGCGAAGTTCTGGACGGAAAACTTCCGGGTACGACGTGAGGAGGTGGGCATAGGCATCCGTGGGTGCGCTGATGTGGAGAGCGAGGTTAGAGGGGGCGGGTTGAAGAGATGTCGACAAGTACGAGTCTGCGTTGACCAATCGTCGGTGGGCGACATCGACCAGAAGGTGGAAATGAGAGAGGAAATCCACACCGAGGATTGGCATTGTGACGTCAGCAACGAGAAACTTCCAATTGAATTTACCGTTTCCGAACGATAATGTGAGGTTCTCGTAACCGTAGGTGGGTATCGCAGATCCGTTGGCAGCTACCAAGTGGACGTCGGCAGATGTAGACAGACTACGTTGTGCCTTGAAGAGTTTCCTTGGCAAAAGAGAACGACAAGCACCCGTGTCTACCAAAAATCGCACGCCCGTTCCTGCATCTTGTAAAAAGAAAAGATTAGAAACATGGGAGGCCACCGGCAACAAGCGATGGCCAACTTACACGTTTTTTGGCCACTGACAATCTTTGGCACATTTCTTCGCGGTTGCCCCGAATCTGAAGTGGTAGTAGCAAAACTGCGGCGGATGGGAGGTAGCAAGTGGCTGTAAAAGTCGTTCGTTAGGGCGCAAGCGATTGGTGGGTGGAGGGAGGCTTTGTCGCCGCTTCGGCACGTCACGGGGTAGGCGTGTATGTCCTACGGCATTCATGTCAGCTTCGGTTGACGCTAAATAGGCATCCTCGTCGTCAGGGGTGGAGGTGTTGATGGAGGTCTTGAAGTGGCTGTCCATAAGGGCGTCAGCTTTGGTCATCAAGTCCTTTATGGGTAAACTATCTATATCGGGTATGGCAGCGCGCACAGGTTCAGGTAAACGGCGTATCTAAAGGGCACGGAGTAGGTTCACCTCACGAGGAGAGCCGTCTGCGGCAGGTTGAAGGCGAGCGATACTGGTCATTTCCCTGAGGGCAAGCGAAGCCCTTTGGTCCCCCAACGGTTGTTGCTAGAGCTGAAAAAGCTTTGCTATACGGGCGGCTGGCGACGGCGAGTACTGCTGCAGAAGGTATGATTTGAGGACGTCATACGCTATTGGGGTGTCTCCTTGTTCATAAAGCCAGTCGGATATTTCTGGGAAGGTGTCCTCGGGTATCGCCGCGAGAACATAATCTGCTTTGGTGGTTGAGCGTGTCACGTCCCTGATACGAAAGTGGACTTCAGCGCGTTGAAACCAAGCAAACGCTTCTCCGCTAGCAAACGGTGAAAGTTTCAATGGGGCGGCCGCAGTGCCAACTGCTGGGGTAGAGTCCGCCTTCGTCATAGTACCAACGATGGAGGGGCGAGGGAGGCGGGGGTGGAAGGCAGTGGGAGCGAGTCGACTTCCGGGGTCACCAATGTGACGGCGCCGAGTAAGGGTGTGAACTCAAAGGCAGATTGGAAACGACTGAGTTATATTATTGTGGAACACTCTCCTTATATACAAAACC
>NC_090739.1:111118556-111121056 GCF_036898095.1 Palaemon carinicauda | reverse complement strand
ACACTAGTAGAATTTGTTCCATCTCTTCTATGATAGGGGTACGGCGTTTGGAAATTATAGTGATCCCCTTAGAAGGTTTCACTGCTTTAATAGCTTCCTTCTGTTTAAGGATTGTCGAGATCGTCGACATATTACGGCCATACTGTTTAGCAAGTTCACTCACGCGGATGCCATGCTCATGTTTTTCAATAATTTCCTGCTTAATTTCTATAGAAAGCATTTCCTTCTTCCTTTTCTCACCACTACCACTACCACTGGCAAAACTAAGCCTTTTAGGACCCATACTTTATGTAAATTACCGTTAAAGGATGCACGTAAAAAATCACGATTAAAACATAGTTAATATCAGAACGCACAGAGCACAACCGCAAGAAGCCGACGAGAACAGAGGACTGACCCAAGCCGCACTAATTGAGCGTCCCTCTGAGGTCGATGTGCTTCCTTCTATCGGCAGAAATAAAAAACACTTCAGGCGCTATGAGCACCGACTACGCGTACGAGTATTGTTTACTTCGGGTGTCGAAAAAAACTTTCGAGTGTAGAGTCGGAATGTGTTCGAATTGTACTTCGCGTGTCGAAAAATTCGGATACAACCGGTACGACGAAAATTGCTTACTTCGTGTGTCGAAATAAAATTCGGGTGTAGAGTAAAAAATTTGCTCGAATTTTACTTTTTATGTTGGAAAATTCGGATGTAGATACGTTCGGATGTAGAGGTTCCACTGTATATATATATATATATATATATATATATATATATATATATATATATATATATATATATATATATATATATATATATATGTATATACATACATATATACATATATGTATATCTATTTATATAAATAATATATATATATATATATATATATATATATATATATATATATATATATATATATATATATATATATATATATAAACATATATATATATAAACATATATATATATATATATATATATATATATATATATATATATATATAAACATATATATATAAACATATATATATATATATATATATATATATATATATATATATATATATATATATATGTATATATATATTCATATATATATATATATATATATATATATATATATATATATATATATATATATATATATATATATTTATATATATATATATATTTATATATATATATATATATATATATATATATATATATATATATATATATATATATATATATATATATATATAAATGTATATATACATATAGTAGTAGCTTGGCCAGCGCACCAGTCACCCGTTGAGATCCTACCACTAGAAACTTATGCAGTCCTATGACTGGCCAGGCAGTAATACATTGTATCCTTCTCTCTGGTTACGGTTCATATCCCCTTCGTCTACACATACACCGAATAGTGTCCTTCTCTAGGAAAAGGACACTCGAAAATCAAACCATTGATCTCTAGTCTTGGGTAGTGTTAAAGCCTCTGTACCATGGTCTTCCACTGCCTTGAGTTAAAGTTCTCTTGCTTGAGGGTACACTCGGGCAGACTATTCCATCTTATTTCTTTCCCTACTATTTTATTAAAGCTATTATAGTTTATATAAAAGATATTTATTTTAATGTTGCTGTTCTTAAAATATTCCATTTTTCCTTGTTACCTTTCTACACTGGGCTATTTTCCTTGTTGGAGCCCCTGGGCCTATAGGATTCTCCTTTTCCAACTAGGGTTGTAGCTTGGCAATTAATAATAATAATAATAATAATAATAATAATAATAATAATAATAATATGCATATATATATATATATATATATATATATATATATATATATATATATATATATATATATATATATATATATATATATATACACAGTATATATATATATATATATATATATATATATATATATATATATATATATATATATATATATATATATATATATATATATATATATATATATATATAGAACATGCCTCGTTGCAACCATCTCTCAATTTATATGGTATGGCGGAAACTTGGTATCGTAAGGTTTCCATCCTATCCACAAAAGTTGCATATTCCATTTCAATATGAAGTTTCTTAAGATTTTGAAAAGTCCTGATATCAACCCTAATATCACATAGCTTTAAAGGTTACATGCATTAATTATGAAACTATCGATAATATTCGCCAGTTATACACTTGCTAATTTATTTCATGACGGAGATATATTTATTCCGCATCTAAAAAAACCATTCAACAAGATTCTTTACAGCAGAGTTTGAATCAATTTATATCTAATCTGGTACCCAAACAGAAGGGTCGACTGTCTACATCTGAATAAGAATCAACAGGTGAAAGGTGGTAGAGAATAATATACATATATATATATATATATATATATATATATATATATATATATATATATATATATATATATATATATATATATAGATACTGTATATTTATACATACACATATATATAGATACTGTATGTTTATACATACACATATATATACACACATACATA
>NC_090739.1:111098556-111116056 GCF_036898095.1 Palaemon carinicauda | reverse complement strand
AAATTTAACAAACCAAGAGGAAGAGGAACCAGATAGAATAGTGTGCCTGAGTGTACCCTCAAGCAAGACCATGGTACAGAGGCTATGGTACTATCCATGACTAGAGAACAATGGTTTGATTTTGGAGTGTTCTTCTCCTAGAAGAGCTGCTTACCATAGCTAAAGAGTCTCTTCTACCCTTACCAAGAGGAAAGCAGCCACTGAACAAATACAGTGCAGTAGTTAACCCCTTGAGCGAAGAAAAATTGGGCATCTGTGTAGGCAAAGAGAAAGAACCGTAACCAGAGAGAAGGATCCAATGTAGTACTGTCTGGAAAGTCAAAGGACCCCATAACTCTCTAGCGGTAGTATGTGTTGAATTAAATTGAATATAGGATTTAAGCATTAAGCCAAGCACTGGGGCATCAAAGGCCATTCAGCGCTTTATAACGAAAATCATTCAATCATATCTGTATACTCACACCATTTAGTATCATTTTAACACTTTCATATAATAAAATCTAGATGTGAAATAAATAGGGATTAAAAGGGTAAAATAAATAAATAAATTAATCAAATCAATTATAGCTCGTAATATAACCCAATACTTTGTATAAATTTTCTCAAGTTCAGGGTATTACAGTTTTCCCCCAGTGTATCTCTTAAAGGTTTGTCCTGGAGTAAATGTGTCCTCCTCTGAAGATTAAAAACAGGACAATTGACTAAAATATGTTTAACATCCATTGTCACTTGACCGGTATTACAAAGAGGAGCCTGTCTCCCTTCCCCACTCTTCATTAAATAATTGTGCGTTGCATGTGTATGGCCAATACGCAGCCTAGTTAAAATAATGGTCTCCCTCCTACTTCTAGAATTACAAGATGACCATTTATCCACCAATGGGTGAATTTGTTTCAATTTTGTATTGGTGGTCAGTTCAGACCATCGAGCCTGCCACTTATTTTTACAGTAAAGATGAATCTCACTTTTAAGATCTTTGTATGGATTACTCAATTGGGATGGATTACTTACCCCTGAAGCTTCCTTTGCTACCTTATGTACTTGTTCATTTCCATCCACCCCAACATGGGCTGGGACCCAACAGAAGTGAACACTGATACTCTTCCTAGACTGCAGAAGTACTAACCAGTCCTCCACCTTTTGTACTAGATGATGGCCTGGCATAATTTGTTTTAATGAGAGTAAAACACTATTGGAATCCGTAAAAATTGTATAAAAACTATTTTGGTTGCCATTTTTAAAAATATGTTGGACTGCGAGAATTATTGCGTACAGCTCAGCAGTAAATATTGAACAAGAGGATGGGAGTTTCCTTCTAAAAACAATATCCCCCACCACAGCTGCACTTCCAACTCCTGCAGCCGATTTGGAGCCATCTGTAAAAACATGTTTCCCATGATGTTGAGCAGCATGATTTAAAAACTCACTTTTCATCACCCTACTAGGTAATGGTTTTTTCCCTTCTGCCGTAAAACATACTTTAACAGGTGGATTACACCAAGGAGGAGACTTGGGATATCCTACCTCTGCTATCTGTGCTGTTAACAAGCCTACTTCCCTGGCATCATTTTTTAGCTGTACTTCCAAAGGCTTAGGCACTCTAGATCTGTTAGGAACCCGATCTAGGGGCGCCCTAACATATTTACAGTTGGGATTGTTTCTCACAGCAAGGGACCTAGCTAAAAACCTCAAACTCAACTCCTCTCTGCGAATGGAAAGGGGAGGTATGCCAGAATCAACATAGAGACTGTCAATGGGAGATGTTCTGTAAGCACCTGTGCAGATGCGAAGCCCAGCGTTGTGAACAATATCAAGATTTCCAAGTAAAGTCTTTGTAGCTGACCCATATATTTGGCATGCATAGTCTAACTTGCTCAGACACAAAGATGTATAAATTCTAAGCAAAGTTGTTCTATCAGCACCCTAATCAAAATGCGATACAACTTTCAGAATGTTCAGTGACCTCTTAACCCTGATAGATAGGTCATTTATATGGGGACCAAATGTCATTTTCTTGTCGAAAATGACTCCAAGACACTTGACATTATCCTCATATGGCAAAATACAATCATTTAAGAAAAGGGTGGGGATCTCTTCCCTTTTACGAGTACGAGTAAAGTGAATTGCTTTGGTCTTCTGAGGAGAAAACATGAATCCACGAGAATTTGCCCATGCGGAAGCAGCATTTATTGCAATTTGAAGATTTTGGCATGCTTGTAGTGCAGATGATCCACTACAATAAATTACAAAGTCATCGACAAATAGTGATCCTTGTATGCCAGGAGGTATGTGACTAATGAGACTATTAATAGCAACAGCAAACAAGGTCACACTCAATACGCTGCCTTGGGGGACACCTTCTTCTTGCATGTAGGATGAAGATAGTTCTGACCCTACTCTCACTTTAATTGAGCGGTTTGATAAAAATTCTTCAATAAAAGAGAACATATGTCCTCCTATACCCCACGAGGCCAATTGCTTTAAAATACCACCACTCCAGGTGGTGTCATATACCTTTTCGAGGTCAAAAAAGACACCCACCACCTGGTTTTGGTTAGAAAAGGCATTTGAAATTTCCCTTGATAACATCAGCAAAGGGTCTAGAGTACTTCGGTTCTTCCTAAAACCAAATTGTCTGTTAGATAAAAGATTTTTTTATTCTAGATACCACACAAGTCTGTTGTTGATCATTCTCTCAAATAGTTTGCATATGCAACTGGTCAAGGATATGGGCCTATAACTAGATGGCAATTCTGGGTCTTTACCAGACTTGTGGCCTGGAATTACAATTGAAGTATGCCAGGAATCAGGAGATGTATGGGAAGCCCATAGACCATTAAAGGTTTCTAATAAAAATTCCTTGGTATCCACTGGAAGATGTGATATCATTTCATACCGGATGCCATCCTCACCTGGGGCAGTTAAAGAAGAGCTAGAGATAGCATTTTGCATCTCCTCCATACTAAAAGGCAGGTTAAAAGCTTCAGTATTTGAAGAAGCAAGAGGAACAACAGATGTTGATGCTCTAATTTGTTGAAATGCTAGGGAATAGTTGTCAGCACTTGATACATGGGCAAAGCGCTTAGTAAGAACCTCTGCTATCGGTAGTATGTCAATAGGTGGCTGGTGCCCTGGCCAACCTACTAATTCCCTATAATACCTGTATTATAGAATCATAAAGAAAATAAGAACCGAAATTAACTATACCGGGAGATCTCTATCTCCAGAGTAATTGTTACGTCATTTCGATGGAGAACTTTCTCTCAAAGGTATCTATCCTATCATAAAGGATTTTGTTATTCGGAAGGAGAAGAGAGTTCTGGAGGAGAGATAGAAATTGCAGGAGAAGTGAAGGAAAGAGAAAATGTAAAGGGATAATAGTTAAATCTGGTACTATTGTAAAATGATAGTGTGTGCATGTGCTGCCATCTGGAATAAAAGAGAAGAATCTTATATCTTTTCGCTAATCTTACATTCTAGAAGTAATAAATACTTCGATAAATTTTGAGGTTTTATTTCTTTCTATCAGATCACACATTTGAAGAAATTAACAAAGATTCATATCCAATGTGGAAATAGGCATTAAAGATGTATTGTAGCTCAAAAAACTTATTATTGAAAACTATCAAAAACCCAACAAATCAAATAAGAGGTGCAAAGGGTCAAGTGTGGACCACCTATTCAAGGGTTGTAGTTCATTCTCCGTCCGCTGACCAACAAATAATCTAGCTGCAAATGTGTATCAGTATCATTCTTTAACGTTTTAGCGTGAGCCCTTCCAAATGTTTTAAAGGTATATTGAAAAAATAAACAATACGATATACTTATAAACAAACTAATTTATCCACTATATTACGAGTACATCGTAACAATGAAAGGTAATTTACTTATAACTATCAGAAAGGAAATGACTCTTTACATAAGCATTCTTAATACAGAAGGCCAGTGGCATATAAAACCCACCATTAAAAGTATCTTTGTCCCTTATCTTTCTTTCCCATAATTGGGAAGTCAAGCAAGAAGGGTGAGGGTGCTAGCCCTATGCCTTTTTCCTGACTCCACACACACACACACAGTTGGTGCCAATGGAGAGTGGAAAACCGGGATTCGAACAATAGAAAATACGAATTTGAACAATACCATAGATTTGGATGATGTCTGTCTCTACCTATTAATTTTGTTTCTACCCTAAAACCAATACATTTATTTAAGATATATCGCCGATACACAATCGTTCTTCTTTAGCTCATTACCACGAGAAGCGGCTCATTCGACTCATTATAAATTCCAGGAAATTCGAGGCACATTTCCCTCTTGGCAGGAATTACGCAAATATTGAATCTGGGTTAATCATCTGCATAATGTCGAATCTCTTATCATTGGCATCATAAAAACCGAAGCACTTTCGCTTGTTTTAATGTTTGCAAATGATTATTCGTGATGGGAGCCAATTCACAGCGGAGAGATTATACCTATTGTATTAATTTCCTTTATTTTCATCTGTTTGAATAATATCTTGTTAAGATAATTCATTTTGGTTAGGGTGTCAAACTTGTGTTATATGTAAAAATGGCTTCTTTTCTTACGATTGAAAGAAAATTTTAACTTAAAAATTTGGAAATCAAATGGGGGGGGGGGGGGGTGTTGGATTATGATGGAAGAGTGAGCATTCAAAAGTAAAAACACTTCGTGTGATTTTAAGACACAGTCACACATCAGCATATTCTATCGGAAAGTTGGATGATAAGTAGGAAAGGTAGTGTTTCATCTATATATATATATATATATATATATATATATATATATATATATATATATATATATATATATATATATATATATATATATATATATATATATACTGTATATATATATATATTTATATGTATGTTTATATACACATATATATATGTGATACATATATACATATGTATGTATGTATATATACATACACACACACACATATATATATATATATATATATATATATATATATATATATATATATGTATATATATATATATACATATATATACATATATATATATATACACATATATATATGTGTATATATAAACATACATATATATATATATATATATATATATATATATATATATATATATATATATATATATATATATATATATATATATATATATATATACAGTATGTATATATATATATATATATATATATATATATATATATATATATATATATATATGTATATATATATATATATATATATATATATATATATATATATATATATATATATATATATGCTCACCCCTCTATCATAATCCAAGGGAAAATTGTGTATTTCCAAATTCCCAGCTCAAATTTTCTTTAATCATCGGAAAAGTAGCTTTGGACTATGTGAAAAATCCTAACCATTATCATATGATTATGCTTTGGGTTTCTTCATCAAGATCAAATTTCAAATAATATGAAATTCCCCGAAGCAACAAATAAATTTTGTATTGAACGGAATGACATTTATTGTCCCAGAGTATCGTTACTTTTAAGGATTAATTTTCTTCGTGAAACGTCTGGTGTATTGTTAAAGTTTTTTCTACATTTCTGTGACACATAGAGTACTGAATAACCAGTTATTATGAGAATGGATTGCTCTTAGGACTTAGGTAACTATGTACAGATTTCTTTCTTTCAAAAGTCGTCCTTAAGCCACATGGTGTTTAGATAACATATACTGAAACGACTAAGAGTACTCTTTAACTTTATGCGAATCGAATTAAAAAAAAAAAAAAGTGTAATGTTAATATAAATTCTCTCGTTTTATATGGGAATAAACCCGATTTTTTAAATATTACATGCTTAATATTACCCTTCTTCCATATATATCGTTTTAATCATTTATTTCATTGTCACGTTTATTCACTTTCAAGTTCCTACAAGAAAACACAATTTAGTGTCTTTCCCAGTCGATAGAAAATACTTCTTTTACTTCCTCTTTAGTCCTGAGAACTTTTCTTAAGTCTTGAATCGCTTTGCAAATAACAACGAGGTAAAGGATGGTAATAGTGAGATCTGCGAAGCATTCCTGAAGAAACACTGGACGTCCTTTGAAACTGAGATAGTTGACTATTTCAGGGTTGTGTACAAGAAAACTCAGAAGACGATGAGCCCTTTGAAACAAAGACGGAGAAAATCCTGACACTGAAGACGCAGTAGGAATATAAGTGTTTATTTCTTGTGTGTGTAACACTTATTGTATACTCTAAGGAAATGTATTGTACGTTATAATTTGACTAAAAAAATTAACGAAAATTAAGGATATTTTTGTCCATTTTATTAATTTCACCAAAGGCTAGAGATTTGAATATATATTCACAATTGAATATTGTTTAGATACTAAAGAAGAAAAGAGAAAACACAAGAATAAATTTTGCTGAAACAACATAATTTTCTATTGAATAGACAATTAAACTTGTAGCAGAGATTATGAATTATATGTGAATATGATTAGATTAAAACATATCAGAAATAGAAAAGAAATCAAATAAAAGCGTTATTAGAATTTTCGAGAACTAGACATTTGCGTCTGCTGTATTTTGCTTTTTAACTGAATGTTTTATTCTTTTTCTTTCTTTCTTTTTTGGCAGGAAAGGAATTTTCCTAAGCTGCAGTAAATCTATTTGGATCAAAAGTTTACATCAATCAGGATTGAAAGATTTGCGGGAGAAGACGACGAATCCTGAAATGGAAAGATGCCAAACAACAGATGAACGAATGCACAATAGTTTGTTGTTTATTTCCAATCTATGTTTTTTCGATTGAAGAAGACAAGTACAGGATATTGTTTATTTCCTACCTACTTTTTTCGTAAAGCCAAATAACAAAATTGGTTTTACAATCGTATATTAATAATGAAGTAATTCGTTTATAACCAAATGAAAGAATGGGGAATGCATTTGCTCTTCTTCAGGATAGGAATGAAGCTAAATGTTATTGACTTGAATATGCGAGAAACACACTGAAGTAATGTTTATTGATGTTGTTATATTTTCAGGGTTTAGAAAAAAAATCATAAAAAAGACGGGTCTATTTAAATAAAGTTTTTTACTCAAAATATGCGTTATTGGGATAAAAAGATAAAAGGGCCATGTAAAAGGTAATATAACTAAATGAAAAAAGAATATGAAGAATGTTACTTATAGAAAAAACTACAATAAGAAAATCGGATTAACAAGTGATTTTAAAACTTGTTATACGATATTCTGTATTAGGACAATAAAAGTAATGGGTCTTGATAATGGAAAATTGTTACTATTTAGTAACTAAGCATATATATATATATATATATATATATATATATATATATATATATATATATATATATATATATATACACACACACACACACACACACACACACACACACACATATATATATATATATATATATATATATATATATATATATATATATATATATATATATATATAAATATATGAAATCATGAAAAATTTCCTTCTAAACGTTACTTTACAATTGAAAATAATTTTCATTTACATTGTTAGTGCGAGCGAGATCCTTATCGGATAGATATACATATATGTTTATCCCTTTCATCACCGTAGCATTTCATATATATATATATATATATATATATATATATATATATATATATATATATATATATATATATATATATCATACACACACATTTGTATATATATATATATATATATATATATATATATATATATATATATATATATATATATATATATATATATATAGCATACACACATTTATATATATATATATATATATATATATATATATATATATATATATATATATATATATATACATATATATATATATATATATATATATATATATATATATATATATATATATATATATATATATATATATATATATATACCGTTTGATGTTTTTTATCGATTTTTTTTATATTTTTGTATATCTGGGAATGTGTTTAGTATATTTCTTATAAGGGGAAATATTTTTTGCATTTCATGGTTTCGGAAACGCATAACATTCAAAATTATTCGAAAAAAAATATTCGTTAGACTACTGAACTTTTTATAGAAAACAAATAGAATTTTGCATATCCTGCCAAACCCATGAAATCTAGTTGATTGTGCAAAAAATTATGAGAGAGAGAGAGAGAGAGAGAGAGAGAGAGAGAGAGAGAGAGAGAGAGAGAGAGAGAGAGAGAGAGAGAGAGAGAGAGAATAAAAGAAAATCAATACAGTATTTTGCTTTTGAATACCAATCGGTATATTTTCCACTTTTGGATATTATTTAGTAACCTCAGAATATTATAATTATTAACATAACTTGAAACAAAGAGTCATCCGTGCAAACTAAAGAGTATCAATTTCAAAAACAAATATCTCAAAAACAGGCAAAAATAGTATTTTATATACACTATATACCACTGTGCTCTTTCATTCTATACATGGAAAATTATTTTGGTAGGATTAGACACTACAGATTTAAGAAAAATATAATTCAGATTTCAAAATATGTATTTGATATTTCACTTTGTGAGAAAAAACGAGCTGTTTAAAAGTTATATATTTTCAGTATTACACTCTGGGTAAAATGCTGTCTGTAGTCCATGATAGTTTTCTTATTAATAACTATTTGATGAAAACCGTCTTATTTTTCTTTTTTCCCGTTAGGTAGTAGGTTGGCCAAGGCACTAGCCGTCCTGTTGACTGGCTAGGTAGTACTGTACTATACTGGACCTCTCTCTGGTTACGGCTCATTTTTCTTTTACCTACACAAAAATGGAATAGTCTGGCCTATCATTTACACATACACCTAACAAAATTAAGATAACAGAAAAATTCTATTTCACTCAAGGGTTGACTACTGCAATGCAATCGATTAGTGGTTACTATCACTGCCGTCTCAATACAGAGTCGGCAGTGCTACTATCCACTATATAGCTATGGTAAACAGTTCAGTTAGGAGAGCACTCCATCAATCAAACCATTGTTCTCTACTCTTAGGTAGTGTCATAGCTTCTGTACCATGGTTTTCCAGTCTTTGGGTAGAGCTAGGGGTCTCTGGGATACTATTCTATCTATTTCCTTTCCTCACTGAGCTATGTTCCCTGTTTGAGCGCTTTGGGATTATTGCATCCAGGTAATAATAATAGTGATGATAATGATAATGATAATGTTAACTCATGTATAATAGTTTTCCATTCCATTTCAATAGTTTAGAAAGCTGGATATAAGAATACAATTTCCTCCTTTTAAACGAGCTTTCTTATGGTTTGGATTTGAATTCAACTTTCAAAAATATAGATATTTTCTGTAAATACGACATTTGTTTCAATTGATTGCATAAAGAAGAAATGAATATTTTAATTCAAACATGTTATTCGATAACCTTTTTTCCTGGTTCTTCTTACCTCCTTTGGATTGTTTGTAATGAGGTCATTCCTATTTAGGTGATATTTCGTTTTCATTTTCGATAAACAAAATAATGAATTAGGAAATCATTCTGCCGACGCATTTCAATGGTGCACTTTATTCACTGCTCTTATAAAATAATTGTATTTTAGTAAAGAATGTTAACAAAATTAAGTTCTAAGGTCCCTCTTTCAGAATCACTTTTGAATTTGAATTTATGACTACAGATTCTTTTTTATAGAGGTATATGAAAAATATTCATTATTTATATGTGGAAACTGGGGAGGTACTGTGGCTTTATTGCCATCTATTGCCCAACGCACCGATCACTCAGTATAATACGTTATGTTTAGTAATTAATGATCATACGCCATCCTCACAATATGAGTAGTAATCTAATTACCCAAATTATTGGAAACTGCCTAATTTGACTGATTATTTGTTAATATACACTCAGGGCATTGATGCTTTGATTCCATTCTCCAAAATCAAATTTAATCCATCTATCCGTATAAAAAAAAAAAAAAAATCTATCAAATACTTCACGTAGTAGGTTGGCCAGGGCACCAGCCGCCCATTGAGATACTACCGCTAGATTTTTATGGGGTCCTTTGACTGGCAAGACAGTACTACATTGGATCCTTATCTCTGGTTACGGTTCTTTCCCTTTGCCTACACGGACACCGAATAGTCTGGCCTATTCTTTAAAGATTCGCCTCTGTCCTCATACACCCGACAACACTGAGATTACCAAACGATTCTTCTCTCAAGGGTTAACTACTGCACTGTAATTGTGCAGCAGTAGCTTTACTTTCCTTTTGGTAAGGGTAGAAGAGACTTTTTAGCTATGGTAAACAGCTCTTCTAGAAGAATACTCCAAAATCAAACCATTGTTCTCTAGTCTTGGGTAGTGCCATAGCCTCTGTACCATGTTCTTCCACTGCCTTGAGTTAGAGGTCTCTTGATTAAGGGTACACTCGGGCACTCTGTTCTATCTGGTTTCTCTTCTTCTTGTTTTGTTAAAGTTTTTATTGTTTATATAGGAAATATATCATTTTAATGTTGTTACTGTTCTTAAAATATTCAATTTTTCCTTGTTTCCTTTCCTCAGTGGGCTATTTTCCCTGTTGGGGCCCCTGGGCTTATAGCATTTTGCTTTTCCAACTGGGGTTGTAGCTTAGCATTTAATAATAATAATAATAATAATAATAATAATAATAATAATAATAATAATAGAACTTCTTCACGATTGGCAATATCAATTTACTGGTTACTAGAAATATTTAGATTAAGATCGATGTATATTAAGGTCTTAATTATTTATGCTGAAACTTAAGAACCATTCAAACTGATAGGAGCTTTAGTTGAGCAATTTAAGATCAATTAAGGTTTGTGGGAGGCAAGTCGAAAGCCAATTAAAACTATGCAGATTATATTCTAACTATTAATTGCAAGTGCACCAACCTTTGCTAAAAATTATTCTCGATAGAATACTCAATTTAGGTGACTAAATCCCCAGTTTATCTTTGAATAATTTCTTTTATCAGAAGCTTATTATTGCTGGGCAAAACCTTTACAACTTTACATGTTTTTTTTTATTTATATCCTATTATACAAAGTATCTGACACTTAATGACAATTAAATAACTGAATATAATGAAATATACTTTTTATGTCACCTTTAACTGCTTAAATCATCAAACAGTAAAAAAAAAAATATGTATAAACACACACACGCATATATGTATATATATATATATATATATATATATATATATATATATATATATATATATATATATATATATATATATGTATATATATAACTAGTCTACTGTAAGAAAAAGGCCTCAAACACGTCCTTCCACTCGAGTCAATCTATTATAGTCTATACCCGCAAATTTTCATAGGTAGTCAATACATTGTGTTCTCTTCCTTATCCTGCTCTATTTGCAATCTATGGGGACGCATTTTTTTTTATCTTATTTTAATGTCCATCTATCATTTGTCATTCCCATCATGTGTCCTGCCCACACACATCCTGTGTTTTCTGGATACACTTAAAACAAATTATAAATAGTAGATATATAGCAGATGTATGAGACATACCCATACAGATATCTAATCATACACATACACATACACACACATAAGTTCAAATCATTCTAGCAATAAAATCTGATCCCTTTGACCCAAATCATTGCTGAACCATCTATCAATATGACTATTTTCTATGTCGTTTTGGCCGTATGGAGAAAAAGTTAGGTAAATAAAAATAAAAAGTCCTTTCTCACCAAATGTTTCCAGTTGATTGCCTCAGGTCGAGGAATGCCTCAAATTCCATTATATATATTTTACAGTTTCGTTCACTTTTAGCTTGAGGAAAAAGTACATGAAGCACTCAGTGGAAAAATCTGGCAAAGTTCCTCTCACGACAGAGTCTTTCCATTTGGATTTCCTTTTTTATTTGATATATACTGTGGATGTTTTCTCTTGTTGGTCGTTCTGCAAGTAAAGCGTTTGTGATATGTAATATACCCACACTCACACACACACACACACACACACACACACACACATATATATATATATATATATATATATATATATATATATATATATATATATATTTATATATATATATATATATATATATATATATATATGTGTGTGTGTGTGTGTGTGTGTATGTGTGTGTTTGTGTGTGTGTGCGTGTGTGTGTTAGCAATCTATATATATATATATATATATATATATATATATATATATATATATATATATATATATATATATATATATATATATATATATACACACACACACACACACACATATATATATATATATATATATATATATATATATATATATATATATATATATATATATATATATATATATATATATATATATACATACATATCAAAAATGTCTTTTATATGGTCAATTTATGGGCGCAATCACTGTCAATGAAGTCTTTAAGCAGTGTATTGTTACTTAAGGAACATTGAGAGAGAGAGAGAGAGAGAGAGAGAGAGAGAGAGAGAGAGAGAGAGAGAGATAAAACTATGTGAAACAAGATATTTAAAAAAAAGCATTGATTACACACCCAATCAACCGCAAAACATAACAAGGAAGTTATCAACCGCATTTTCGCTTATTATACAAGTTAAAAAAAATATCGCATGACTCCTCCGACTAAAATTTCATTTTCGTCATATCAATAAAACAGAAAAAAAAAAAAGGACAATAGAGAAATTTCGTCGACAATAAATTGGTTTTGGATATCAAATAGGAAATTCTCTTATAATCCAGTAAACAAATAATTGCGTTAACTATATAATTACTTCCGCAATAAAAAGGTTTAATGGATTTGGTGTTAAGCTATCGGGAAAAAGTGGTACTGTTTTATGATTTTGGACGTGGCACGATTTTTTTTTTTTTTCTTTTTGTACCAGCGATGAAATTGTTAGAAATTGATGCGTTGAAGCCTATAGATAGGCGATTACTTCCAAGGATGTCAATATAAAACAATAAAAAAATCAATGAAAATATTTTCTTCATATCTTTATTAACAACAGCAATAATCTCCGCCTTTTGAAATTCAGTTAATACCATTTCCATTTCCCGGTGCAACCGGTTCAAATGACTCTCCGTTTCAATAGACCTCCCAGTCACTTGAAACTAGTTTCAGATGACTCCCCAGTAACTTGAAACTAGTTTCAGACAACACCCAGTCATTTGAAACTAGTTTCAGATGACTCCCCAGTCATTTGTAACTAGTTTCAGACAACACCCAGTCATTTGAAACTAGTTTCAGACAACTCCCCAGTCATTTGAAACTAGTTTCAGACAACACCCAGGCATTTGAAACTAGTTTCAGATGACTCAACACTCATTTGAAACTAGTTTCAGACAACACCCAGTCATTTGAAAATAGTTTCAGACTACTCAACATTCATTTGAAACTAGTTTCAGATGACTCCCCAGTCATTTCAAAATAGTTTCAGACGACTCAACCCTCATTTGAAACTAGTTACAGACAACTCCCCAGTCATTTGAAACTAGTTTCAGACAACTCCCCAGTCATTTGAAACTAGTTTCAGATGACTCCCAGTCATTTGAAACTAGTTTCAGATGACTCCCCAGTCATTTGAAACTAGTTTCAGACAACACCCAGTCATTTGAAAATAGTTTCAGACGACTCAACATTCATTTGAAACTAGTTTCAGACGACTCCCCAGTCATTTGAAACTAGTTTCAGACAACACCCAGTCATTTGAAAATAGTTTCAGACGACTCAACATTCATTTGAAACTAGTTTCAGACGACTCCCAGTCATCTGAAACTAGTTTCAGATGACTCCCCAGTCATTTCAAAATAGTTTCAGACGACTCAACCCTCATTTGAAACTAGTTTCAGACGACTCCCCAGTCATTTGAAAATAGTTTCAGACGGCTCCCCAGTCATTTGAAACTAGTTTCAGACGACTTCCAGTCCTTTGAAACTACTTTTAGACAACTCCCCGGTCATCTAAAACTAGTTTCAGACGACTCCCAGTCATCTGAAACTAGTTTCAGATGACTTCCCAGTCACTTGAAACTAGTTTCAGATGACTCCCCATTCATTTGAAACAAGTTTTAGACGACTCCCCAGTCATTTGAAACTAGTTTCAGACAACACCCAGTCATTTGAAAATAGTCTCAGACGACTCAACACTCATTTGAACCTAGTTTCAGACGACTCATCACTCATTTGAAACTAGTTTCAGACGTCTCAACACTCATTTGAAAAGTTTCAGACAACTCCCCAGTCATTTGAAACTAATTTCAGACGACTTCCCAGTCATTAGAAACTAGTTTCAGACAACACCCAGTCATTTGAAACTAGTTTCAGACAACACTCAATCATTTGAAAATAGTTACAGATGACTCAACACTCATTTGACACTACTTTCAGACGACTCCCCGGTCATTTGAAACTAGTTTCAGACGACTCAACACTCATTTGAATCTAGTTTCATACGACTATCAGTCATTTGAAACTAGTTTCAGACAACTCCCCAGTCATTAGAAACTAGTTTCAGACGACTTCCCAGTCATTTGAAACAGGTTTCAGACGACTCCCCGGTCATTAGAAAGAAGTTTCAGATGACTCCCAGTCATTGGAAACTAGTTCCAGACAACTCTCCAGTCATTTCAAACTAGTTTCAGACGACTTCCCGGTCTTTTGAAAATAGTTTTAGACAACTCCCCGGTCATTTGAAACTAGTTTCAGACAACTCCCCGGTCATTTGAAAATAGTTTCAGACGACTCAACACTCATTTGAAACTAGTTTCAGACGACTCCCCAGTCATTTGAAAATAGTTTCAGACAACTCCCCGGTCATTTGAAAATAGTTTCAGACGACTCAACACTCATTTGAAACTAGTTTCAGACGACTCCCCAGTCATTTGAAAATAGTTTCAGATGACTCCCAGTCATTTGAAACTAGTTTCAGACGTCTCCCAATCATTTGATACAAGTTTCAGATGACTCCCCAGTCATTTGAAACTGGTTTCAGACATTTCCCAGTCATTTGAAAATAGTTTCCGACGACTCAACACTCATTTGAAACTAGTTTCAGATGACTCCCCAGTCATTTGAAACTAGTTTCAGATAACTACCAGTCATTTGAAACTAGTTTCAGACGACTCACCACTCATTTGAAACTAGTTTCAGATAACTCCTGGACATTTGAAACTAGTTTAAGATGACTCCCAGATTTTATAAACTAATTTCAGACGACTCCTCGGTCATTTGAAACTAGTTTTAAACATCTTCCAGTCATTTGAAACTAGTTTCAGATAACTCCCAGTCATTTGAAACTAGTTTCAGATGACTCGCCAGTCGTTGGAAACTAGTTTCAGACGACTCCCCAGTCATTTGAAAATAGTTTCAGATGACTCCCCAGTTATTTGAAACTAGTTTCAGATGACTCCCCAGTTACTTGAAACTAGTTTCAGACAACTCCCAGTAATTTAAAACTATTTTCAGACAATTCCCAGTCATTTGAAACTAGTTTCAGATGACTTTCAGTCATTTGACATTAGGTTCAGACGACTCCCAATCTTTAGAAAACAGTTTCAGACAACTCACCAGTCATTTCAAACTAATTTCAGATAATTTCCCAGACATTTGAAACTAGTTTCAGACAACTACCCAGCCAATTGAAACTAGTTTTAGATGACTCTTCAGTCATCTGAAACTAATTTCATATGACTCCCAGTCATTTGAAACTAGTTTCATATGACTCCCAGCCATTTGAAACTAGTTCCAGACGATTCTCCAGTCATTTGAAACTAGTTTCAGACGACTCTCCCATCATTTTAAACTAGTTTCAGATGACGCTCCAGTCATTTGAAACTAGTTTCAGACTCTCTCGATGGTTTGAAATAACTCCCCAGTCAAATGATCCTTGTTTGAAATTATTCAACCATCGAATGTGCCTTGAATTGACTGCAGTGATGGTTTCCAAGAAAAAGCAGGATGCTATAAGCCTTAAAAGGGAAAATAGCCCAGTGAGGAAAGGAAACAAGGAAAAATGAAATATTTTAAGAACACTAACAATATTAGAGTATATATTTCCTATATAAACTATAAAAATCTTGACAAAGCAAAAGGAAGAGAAATTAGATAGAAGTGAGCCCGAGTGTACCCTCAAACAAGAGAACTCTACCCCAAGACAGTGGAAGACCACGGTACAGAGGCTATGGCACTACCCAAGACTAGAGAAAGATCGTTTGTTTTTGGAGTGTCCCTCTCCTAGAAGAGCTACTTACCATAGTTAAAGAGTCTCTTCTACACTTACCAAGAGGAAAGTAGCCACTGAACAATCACAGTGCAGTAGTTAACCCCTTGGGTGAAGAGATGTTTGGTAATGTGACGAGTCGAGAGAAGGTTGTGACTCAAAGACAGGATGAAAGTAACTGAATGAGTTTTATAGAACACTCTCCTTTATATACAAAAGCTCAAGGCAACAGGAAATTTCATGTTCAAAATCAACACCATTACCATTGAGAAAAACATACATGTTTTTTCAGGTTCTTCTTAGTGCCAGGGGAGAGCGAAGATACAAGCACAAAATGAACTATGTACGATTGTGTGACACACGGTTGGTACATTGTTCCCTCTCTAAAAATGACATACAGTACTTGTTAAATAGGGTGCCCTGAATCTGGAGTGGTATTAGCAAAACCTGCACCGATTAGCGGCAGTGAGTGGCTGTAGAAGTCGTTGGTTGGGGCGCGAGCAAGTGGTGGATAATGGGTGGCTTTGTTGCTGCTCCAGCTCGTCACGGGGTAGGCGAGTGTGTTGTACGGCATTCATAGGCGAGTGTGTCGTACGGCATTCATAGGCGTGTGTGTCCTTCGACATTCATAGGCGTGTGTTCTACGTCATTCATAGGCGTGTGTGTCCTACGGCATTCATGTCAGCTTCGGTAGAAGTTGAATAGGTGTCCTCTTCGTCACGAGTGGAGGTATTGATGGAAGTTTTGAAGGTCATGAAGTGGCTGTCCATAAGGGCACGAAGTAGGTTCACCTCACGAGGAGAGCCGTTTGCACCAGGTTGCAGGCGAGTGATACTGGTCATTTTCCCGAGGGTGAGCAAAGCCCTTGGGTCCCCCAACGGTTGTTGAGAGAGCTGAAAAAGCTTTGTTATACGGGCGGGGGGCAACCGCGAGTACTGCTGCAGACGGTATGCTTTGAGGGCGTCATAGTAAAGGTGAGAGGTGGGAGGAGTGAGTCGCTCCGCGGTCACCAATGTGACGTGGTGAGAGAAAGTTGTGACTCAAAGACAGGATGAAAGTAGCTGAGTGAATTTATTATAGAACACTCTCCTTTACATACAAGAGCTCAAGGCAACAGGAAATTTCATGTTCAAAATCAACACCGTTACCATTGAGGAAAGCTGACATGTTTTTTCAGTTTTTTTTTTAGTGCGAGGGGAGAGCGAAGATACAAGCACAAAATGAACTATGTACGATCGTGTGACACACGGTTGGTACACTAATCTCAGTGTTGTCAGGTAT
>NC_090739.1:111031056-111091056 GCF_036898095.1 Palaemon carinicauda | reverse complement strand
GAGACTAGAGAAGAATGGTTTGATTTTGGAGTGTCCTTCCCCTAGAAGAGCTGCTTACCATAGCGGAAGAATCTCTTCTAACCTTACCAAGAGGAAAGTAGCTACTGAACAATTACAGTGCAGTAGTTAACCCCTTGGGTGAAGAAGAATTATTTGGCAATCTCAGTGTTGTCAGGTGTATGAGGACGGAGGAGTATCTGTAAAAAATAGGCCAGACTATTCGAGGATCTGTGTAAACAAAGGGAAAGAACCGTAACCAGAGGGAAGGGTCCTACGTAGTACTGTCTGGCCATTCAAAGGACCCCACAACCCTCTAGCGGTATAGTCCTGGAGCCAAGGGGTGTTTGCATCCATTTTATGTCCACAAAATGACCCACCTGATTTTTATAGTGGACCACCTTGGACACATTTTTAGCGAGGGTGTTTGTTCTGAAACCCGGCAGTAATGGAGATATTCACTAGTTTGTTAGAAATGCTCTGATGCAAAATTGCTCCAAAAGTTAGGGGTACGGAAAATTAAAATTAACACAACATTGCACACAATTAACCTATGGTTTTGTGTTGGTGCTTAAATTGAAGCTAGTTTAGTTATCTACAACATGAAAACAAGTTCAAGGTCATCAGATGAAAGTCAAGGTCACCAGAGGTCAAAGTGTGACGTAATTTTACTTATGCTTGAAATTAAGACTTTCTTTCATTTGAAGGCCAACGAAAAAACTCATGATGATATAACTGTTTATTTGAATGCACATCTGAATACCATATCTCAACGGGCGGCTGGTGCGAGATATTTCCCATTTTGGTGTTTCCGTGCCTCGTCACTTCCTGTGATTCCGACATTGTAGTAATGTCGCATTATGGTAGTGTCTCAGGAGAAAAATTACTTCAGTATAACAGCGTCTCATAGTCATAGATGATTCAGTATAGTGGTGTCTTAATAATAAAAGACCTTCAATATATTCGTGTCAGTGCAGCGTCTCATAGTACTAATGTCTCATTATTGCTGTATTTGAAATAGAGTCCTGTCAAGGAAAGTCTTGACTTCATACTCGGTCTCAGTGTGGTAATATCTGATATAATTAACTTTCGTTTCCTTGTCTCCTTTTTCATTTGAATTCTTCTTACATAATGTTTATTCCGGTCTTTTTTTTTTTTGCCCTTTATATATATAAACTTTTTAAACTTTCAATTTAAAGTTTCCACGGTAGCAACATTAGACTTTGTTTTGATTGACTTAACCTTCGGCAAATGTATTGAACTAAATAATAATAATAATAATAATAATAATAATAATAATAATAATAATATATTAAGACCTATCCCGGACGAGTAGACGGAGAGTCAACAGTTACTTCACACAGGAAGTGCTGAGAAAGAGCCCTTTCCAACCAATCACAGTCACGTAAACCGCTGGTGCTTCCAATTTTAGCCAATCAGCACCAACTTAACCTCATTCTCTCTCCCTTCACCCTTCCTCCCTGGCTCCCTCTCTCAGTCCATCGTCACGTAAAGTCCCGCCGAGTTTGAAATCGCGTTCTCGTAGATTTTGACGGTTATTTTGTGATAATTGCAGTGATGAGAGCTAATTACTTACTAGAAACATGGCATCGAGTGACAGTGATGTTCTAGTTGAATCAGGGCTGTTTGAGGATAGTGCTAAAGACGTTACTAACGTGATTAATGAAACAGGTGCACTTGGTGAATGAGCAAGTTTCAATTTGGCGGAAGGAATGAAGTGAATATACTTGTATACGTTTCACTTGATTATTAAATGACTGAAAAAGTGATGTTGCTCATAATGGAGGGCGTAGGAATGGGGATTCTGAAGAGGTTTAAGTAGGTGTTGTTGGAGAATCGGAAGGTCCATTGGTGAACATTGCATCTTAGGTTGAATTGGTGGATACACAAAGTTCCAAAGGGTTTGTTGGTGAGAAACTTAGTACCTGTTGTGCGTGTTGGCTGTCAACGTAATATCAAAGTGTGTGCTACTGATAGGACTAGTATTGTAAGAGTGTGTTGGTAATACTCCTTTTACTATGTCGGGGTTATACGTAATGTGTCTTGAGGATACACCTTGTACCACAGGGTGTTTGTAATAAGCGTAGTGCCATAGAGTGTTTTGGTGATAAACATAGTGCCACAGAATGTATTGGTGATAGACCCAATGCTTACATTGTGTTGATAATAGCGTAGTACATAGCTATGATTGGTAACAATTTTAGTAGTAGTGTGTTTTGGCGATAAGATTAATGCCTTAGTGAGTGTTGGTGATAGACTTGTACATATATTATGACAACCTCTCTCTGAAAAGTAAAAATCTTGATTTAAGAATGTTTACAATGAACTTTGACCATTTGAACGGAACATACTTCAAGGAACCAAACATATTACATAGAAAAGCTGGAAAGTGCAGAATTTATTTAATAACTTCTGGGACATTAAAATAGTGAAGACAAACCAGGAAATTTCCATTGAATTTTTCTCATTGTACATGAGAAGACCTAAACGTCCCTGGAAGGGAGGATGGTGACCTCATTCGACGGCAACCAGACTCTGCAGAAGAAGAAGCAGGAGGCGTGAAGGGTGAGTGTTGCCTCAAACGTTAACGAAAAAGGAGACAGTTTTAATTTCTCCTCTTTCGTTCATCGCTGTTGTGATTACTATTCTTAAAATGTGTTGTTTATTGATCTATGCTTTCCTCACTTACGTTATACTATAACATAGGAATCAATTTTATAAAGACGCCAGCGTTATTACTTTATTTTACTTTTTAATAACACGCGCTCTAGGCAACGTTGGTTAATGCATTTGCATCGTATTAGCATTACCATGGTAGATAACTCTTCCATTATTCGTGTAATGTAGGTGTTGCTAGATATGTCAAATGACTTTATGCACATAGGTGTAATATAGAACCTTTAATCTTTCAGTTCGAACAGAATTGTCTTTTGGCCTCTTAGAAATTAACTGGTTTATGGAATTATAAATATCACAAGTTTTTAAACACTTCGTATTTTACTTAGGTTTTCTGGTAAATGTGTAGGAGAGCTCCGCGGAAGATCTTGAAGAATTTAAACACCTACAATTCACTATTATATCATATAGAACGCTTATATAATAGTCAATATATGAGCAGCTTCTATTTAACGAAGATATTCGTGTGTATAGTTATGTTTCACCTGGATTTTTTCTAAGTGTTTGTTTTTGTTTACTGTGTGATGTCTTGGCTAAAATGAGCTGTTTCGCCGCCTTACTGCGTATGGCAAACTAGTTCTCAATGCTATTCTAACCAATAACAGGTGTTTTCTTGACGTCACACTGTTTGAAAACCAATCATGGCGGTTTTTACAAATCTAGCCAATGCTGACACTTATTACTTCACTTATCCCTGCTATTTTTCCACCAGTTACCACAGTTTACGTGAAGTTCCGCGGAGGAATATTTTTGCACGTCTCGGATCTCCCTTCAAACTGAAAAGCTCATTTTGCCGTGAAGTATGGAGCAATTAGCTGGACCTTCATCCCGTTCCGACTGTGTCACTTGTGACAATTGCTTTATTTCTTATGGGGATTTTTGTGTACATTATTCAGGGAAAGTTGATTTGCTAATTGCATTTGCTCAACGTCATGGTTTGATTTTGGCAGAGAAAAAGTGCCCTAATTGTGAAAATGTGTGCCGTATAGATTACAACAAATTAGCATTCCGGTGTGATCGTAGTGTGGTTACTCGTGGGAAAAGGAAGAGGAGGTGCAATTTTTTCCTGTCTTGTTTCAAAGCTAAGTTAGATATTGAGACTAATTTGAAGTTTGTGTTCCTTTTTTTGCAAAAGGCGTTTTCATTTCAATTTGTTTCGTTTGAACTGAAACTCAATGTGGCCTTAAGGGGGGGTCGCAGGGGGGCGGAGCCCCCCCCCCCCCAGTAGGCCTAGGTAGGGGTACAGGGCCCCATAGGCTAGGTTAGGTGGGTGTCTTAGGTTCGGTGGTGCCCTGAAAATTACTGTGGCCTTAAGGGGGGGTCGCAGGGGGGGCCGAGCCCCCCCCCCCCCCCCCCGGTAGGCCTAGGTAGGGGTACATGGCCCCCAGGGTAGGGTAGGTAGTTGTATTAGGTTCGGTAGTGCTCCGAAAAATCACTTTTCTCCTCCTCCCCCCACCCAAAAACCCCGCTTCCCACTGGGGTCCCCCATAATTGTAGTAGTAGGTTTATGCTTACATTTTCTGTGTAAGAGTTAGGTGGTTGTAGGAGGATTATCTCACAGTTTCAAGGTAACTGTAGCTCTAATTTACTGTTTTCTTTCGTTTTCTACTTTTAGAAACTTTTAAATCGAGCGCGGAGCTCTCCTACACATTTACCATATATATATATATATATATATATATATATATATATATATATATATATATATATATATATATATATATATATATATATATATATATATATATATATATATATATATATTCTGTGTCTGCATCTTTTCCCACTTTTATGGAGGGTCAATGTTTCTGGCCAGCGTTCTCCATCTACCTCTGTCCTACACTTCATCACCGGTTAATCCCTTTGATCGAAGGTCATCCTTGATACAGTCCACCTACCTTCGCTTTGGTCTCCCTCTCCTTCTCCTTCTCTTTACCTCCATATCCATCGCTCTCCTACCAATATACTGATCATTTCTTCTCATGACATGACCATACCACCTCCTCAGTCTACTTTCTTGGATCTTATCTGATAGTTCTCCAACTCCTGTAGTACCCCTAATTACCTCATTCCGTATCTTATCTCTTGTCACCCCACACATCCATCTCAACATTCTCATCTCTGCCACATCCAGCTACCTCTCTTCTGTCTTTTTTATTGCCCACTTCTCCGCTCCATATATACAGTATATATATATATATATATATATATATATATATATATATATATATATATATATATATATATATATATATATATATATATATATATATATATATATATATATATATGTGGGGGGGGGATGTTTGTGTGTGTTTATGAATCAAAATATCATCACCATCATTAGCCTCTTGATAGTTTACTGCTAGACTTCTGAAGTTTTCTTTGATTTCCTTTTAAACTTTAGGAGCTTCGTTTATTAGTGACTGTTGTCTGAATTTCCTTCATACACACATACTATATATGTAAGTATAAATATAGGCTATATGTATAATGTTTATTTCCTATATGATAAAGAGTAAGTGTATTGCTTTATATATATATATGTGGGTATATATACATATATTAATGTATGTATATATATATATATATATATATATATATATATATATATATATATATATATATATATATATATATAATTATGTGCATAGGCCTATATATATATATATATATATATATATATATATATATATATATATATATATATATATATATATATATATATATATATAAATTATTATATTTATGTATATATAAGTATATATATACTGTATATACGTGTATATATATGAATATTCATATATATATATATATATATATATATATATATATATATATATATATATATATATATATATATATACATACACACGCACACAATATATATATATATATATATATATATATATATATATGTATATATATATTTCTTGCATGTTACGCTGATGCCAAACGAATGACTCCTCGGTCTTTCCCCGTCCCTCAGGTTGGGGGAAGAAGGTGGGAAGGGTTAAATCTGTGCGTTTTTGTATATATTTAGGTAATTATTATTATTATTATTATTATTATTATTATTATTATTATTATTATTATTATTATTATTAATTGCTAAGCTACAACCCTATTTGGAAAAGTAGGATGCTATAAGCCCAGGGGCCCCAACAGGGTCTCGTACACTAGTATATAATAGGGTATATATAGGCTATATATATATATATATATATATATATATATATATATATATATATATATATATATATATATATATATATATATATATATATATATATATATATATATATATATATATATATATATATATATATATATATATATATATATATACATGTGTGTGTGTATGTTTGTGTGTAAACCCAAAGGAGAAAAATTGTTGCTTATGATTACAGTATATGAATATAGCATAGCATTAATTTTCGTGGTTCTACCTTAATTGTATTATTGACCTTAACCCTGTTATCTCACATAATAAGTTTTACAGGAAATGCCATAAATTACACACACTGGTGCTAGATGACGACAAAAATACTTGGCAATCGTGATGTGAAAGTTTATATGTGGTCCAAGTTCCTATACATGAGGCACACATAAACCGAAAGACACTATAATTAACGAGATTATATTTCAATGTGGTTTTTCGCATAAAGTTGAATTTTTTTAATTGATTATAATTACTCGTGTATTGATTCCATTTTGGCCATCCAAAAATGGGAGTCATTTCAACCTGATGGGAAGTGCTATGGAACAAGTTTCAAGTGACGGGGGAGTGCTGTGAAATTAGTCTCAAGTGCTGTGGAGTGCGTGAAACTAGTCTCAAGTGACTCTGGAATGCTGTGAAACTAGTCTCAAGTGACTGTGGAGTGCTGTGAAACTAGTCTCAAGTGTCTGTGGAGTGCTGTGAAACTAGTCTCAAGTGACTCTGGAATGCTGTGAAACTAGTCTCAAGTGACTGTGGAGTGCTGTGAAACTAGTCTCAAGTGTCTGTGGAGTGCTGTGAAACTAGTCTCAAGTGACTCTGGAATGCTGTGAAACTAGTCTCAAGTGACTGTGGAGTGCTGTGAAACTAGTCTCAAGTGACTCTGGAATGCTGTGAAACTAGTCTCAAGTGACTGTGGAGTGCTGGGAAACTAGTCTCAAGTGACTGTGGAATGCTGTGAAACTAGTCTCAAGTGTCTGTGGAGTGCTGTGAAACTAGTCTCAAGTGACTCTGGAATGCTGTGAAACTAGTCTCAAGTGACTGTGGAATGCTGTGAAACTAGTCTCAAGTGTCTGTGGAGTGCTGGGAAACTAGTCTCAAGTGTCTGTGGAGTGCTGTGAAACTAGTTTCAAGTGACTGTGGAGTGCTGTGAAACTAGTCTCAAGTGACTCTGGAATGCTGTGAAACTAGTCTCAAGTGACTGTGGAGTGCTGTGAAACTAGTCTCAAGTGACTCTGGAATGCTGTGAAACTAGTCTCAAGTGACTGTGGAGTGCTGTGAAACTAGTCTCAAGTGTCTGTGGAGTGCTGTGAAACTAGTCTCAAGTGACTCTGGAATGCTGTGAAACTAGTCTCAAGTGACTGTGGAGTGCTGTGAAACTAGTCTCAAGTGACTCTGGAATGCTGTGAAACTAGTCTCAAGTGACTGTGGAGTGCTGGGAAACTAGTCTCAAGTGACTGTGGAATGCTGTGAAACTAGTCTCAAGTGTCTGTGGAGTGCTGTGAAACTAGTCTCAAGTGACTCTGGAATGCTGTGAAACTAGTCTCAAGTGACTGTGGAATGCTGTGAAACTAGTCTCAAGTGTCTGTGGAGTGCTGGGAAACTAGTCTCAAGTGTCTGTGGAGTGCTGTGAAACTAGTTTCAAGTGACTGTGGAGTGCTATGGAACTAATATAGTTTCAAGTGACTGGGGCGTGCTGCGAAACTAGTCTCAAGTGACTGTGGAGTGCTGTGAAACTAGTCTCAAGTGACTATGGAGTGCTGTGAAACTAGTCTCGAGTGACAGTGGAGTGCTGTGAAACTAGTTTCAAGTGACTGTGGAGTGCTATGGAACTAATTTAGTTTTAAGTGACAGGGGTGTGCTGTGAAACTAGTCTCAAGTGACTGTGGAGTGCTGTGAAACTAGTTTCACGTGACTGTGGAGTGCTATGGAACTAATTTATATTTAAGTGACTGGGGAGTGCTGTGAAACAAGTCTCAAGTGACTGTGGAGTGCTTTGAAACTATTTCCAAGTGATTGTGGAGTGCCATGAAACTAATTTAGTTTCAAGTGACTTTGGAGTGCTGTGAAACTAGTCTAAAGTGACTTTGAAGTGCTGTGAGACTAGTCTCAAGTGACGAGTGCTGTGAGACTAGTCTCAAGTGACTGTGGAGTGCTATGGAACTAATATAGTTTCAAGCCACTGGGGGGTGCTGCGAAACTAGTCTCAAGTGACTGTGGAGTGCTGTGAAACTAGTCTCAAGTGACTGTGAAGTGCTATGGAACTAATATAGTTTCAAGTGACTGGGGCGTGCTGCGAAACTAGTCTCAAGTGACTGTGGAGTGCTGTGAAACTAGTCTCAAGTGACTATGGAGTGCTGTGAAACTAGTCTCGAGTGACAGTGGAGTGCTGTGAAACTAGTTTCAAGTGACTGTGGAGTGCTATGGAACTAATTTAGTTTTAAGTGACAGGGGTGTGCTGTGAAATTAGTCTCAAGTGACTGTGGAGTGCTGTGAAACTAGTTTCACGTGACTGTGGAGTGCTATGGAACTAATTTATATTCAAGTGACTGGGGAGTGCTGTGAAACAAGTCTCAAGTGACTGTGGAGTGCTTTGAAACTATTTCCAAGTGATTGTGGAGTGCCATGAAACTAATTTAGTTTCAAGTGACTCTGGAGTGCTGTGAAACTAGTCTCAAGTGACTTTGAAGTGCTGTGAGACTAGTCTCAAGTGACGAGTGCTGTGAGACTAGTCTCAAGTGACTGTGGAGTGCTATGGAACTAATATAGTTTCAAGTGACTGGGGGGTGCTGCAAAACTAGTCTCAAGTGACTGTGGAGTGCTGTGAAACTAGTCTCAAGTGACTGTGAAGTGCTATGGAACTAATATAGTTTCAAGTGACTGGGGCGTGCTGCGAAACTAGTCTCAAGTGACTGTGGAGTGCTGTGAAACTAGTCTCAAGTGACTGTGGAGTGCTGTGAAACTAGTCTCAAGTGACTGTGGAGTGCTGTGAAACTAGTCTCGAGTGATGGTGGAGTGCTGTGAAACTAGTTTCAAGTGACTGTGGAGTGCTATGGAACTAATTTAGTTTTACGTGACAGGGGTGTGCTGTGAAACTAGTCTCAAGTGAAAGTGGAGTGCTGTGAAACTTGTTTCAAGTGACTGTGGAGTGCTATGGAACTAGTTTAGATTCAAGTGACTGGGGCGTAGTGTGAAACTAGTCTCAAGTGACTGTGGAGTGCTTTGAAACTAGTTCCAAGTGATTGTGGAGTGCCATGGAACTAATTTAGTTTCAAGTGACTGGGGAGTGCTGTGAAACTAGTCTCGAGTGACTTTGAAGTGCTCTGAGACTAGTCTCAAGTGACTGTGGAGTGCTATGGAACTAATATAGTTTCAAGTGACTGGGGAGTGCTGTGAGACTAGTCTCAAGTGACTGTGGAGTGCTATGGAACTAATATAGTTTCAGGTGACTGGTGAGTACTGTGAGACTAGTCTTAAGTGACTGTGGAGTGCTATGGAACTAATATAGTTTCAAGTGACTGGGGAGTGCTGTGAAATTAGTCTCAAGTGACTGTGGAGTGCTATGAAACTAGTCTCGAGTGACTGTGGAGTGCTGTGAAACTAGTCTCAAGTGACTGTGGAGTGCTGTGAAACTAGTCTCGAGTGACGGTGGAGTGCTGTGAAACTAGTTTCAAATGACTGTGGAGTGCTATGGAACTAATATAGTTTCAAGTTACTGGGGCGTGCTGTGAAACTAGTCTCAAGTGACTGTGGAGTGCTGTGAAACTAGTCTCAAGTGACTGTGGAGTGCTATGGAACTAGTCTCGAGTGACGGTGGAGTGCTGTGAAACTAGTCTCAAGTGACTGTGGAGTGCTATGGAACTAATATAGTTTCAAGTGACTGGGGGGTGCTGCGAAACTAGTCTCAAGTGACTGTGGAGTGCTGTGAAACTAGTCTCAAGTGACTGTGAAGTGCTATGGAACTAATATAGTTTCAAGTGACTGGGGCGTGCTGCAAAACTAGTCTCAAGTGACTGTGGAGTGCTGTGAAACTAGTCTCAAGTGACTGTGGAGTGCTGTGAAACTAGTCTCGAGTGATGGTGGAGTGCTGTGAAACTAGTTTCAAGTGACTGTGGAGTGCTATGGAACTAATTTAGTTTTACGTGACAGGAGTGTGCTGTGAAACTAGTCTCAAGTGAAAGTGGAGTGCTGTGAAACTTGTTTCAAGTGACTGTGGAGTGCTATGGAACTAGTTTAGATTCAAGTGACTGGGGCGTAGTGTGAAACTAGTCTCAAGTGACTGTGGAGTGCTTTGAAACTAGTTCCAAGTGATTGTGGAGTGCCATGGAACTAATTTAGTTTCAAGTGACTGGGGAGTGCTGTGAAACTAGTCTCTAGTGACTTTGAAGTGCTCTGAGACTAGTCTCAAGTGACTGTGGAGTGCTATGGAACTAATATAGTTTCAAGTGACTGGGGAGTGCTGTGAGACTAGTCTCAAGTGACTGTGGAGTGCTATGGAACTAATATAGTTTCAGGTGACTGGTGAGTACTGTGAGACTAGTCTTAAGTGACTGTGGAGTGCTATGGAACTAATATAGTTTCAAGTGACTGGGGAGTGCTGTGAAATTAGTCTCAAGTGACTGTGGAGTGCTATGAAACTAGTCTCGAGTGACTGTGGAGTGCTGTGAAACTAGTCTCAAGTGACTGTGGAGTGCTGTGAAACTAGTCTCGAGTGACGGTGGAGTGCTGTGAAACTAGTTTCAAAGTGACTGTGGAGTGCTATGGAACTAATATAGTTTCAAGTTACTGGGGCGTGCTGTGAAACTAGTCTCAAGTGACTGTGGAGTGCTGTGAAACTAGTCTCAAGTGACTGTGGAGTGCTATGGAACTAGTCTCGAGTGACGGTGGAGTGCTGTGAAACTAGTCTCAAGTGACTGTGGAGTGCTATAGAACTAATATAGTTTCAAGTGACTGGGGAATGCTGTGAAACTAGTCTCAAGTGATGTGGAGTGCTATGGAGCTAATTTAGTTTCATGTGACTGGGGAATGCTGTGAAACTAGTCTCAAGTGACTGTGGAGTGCTGTGAAACTAGTCTCAAGTGACTGTGGAGTGCTGGGAAACTAGTCTCAAGTGTCTGTGGAGTGCTGTGAAACTAGTCTCAAGTGACTGTGGAGTGCTGTGAAACTAGTCTCAAGTGACTATGGAGTGCTGTGAAACTAGTCTCGAGTGACAGTGGAGTGCTGTGAAACTAGTTTCAAGTGACTGTGGAGTGCTATGGAACTAATTTAGTTTTAAGTGACAGGGGTGTGCTGTGAAACTAGTCTCAAGTGACTGTGGAGTGCTGTGAAACTAGTTTCAGTGACTGTGGAGTGCTATGGAACTAATTTATATTTCAAGTGACTGGGGAGTGCTGTGAAACTAGTCTCAAGTGACTATGGAGTGCTGTGAAACTAGTCTCGAGTGACAGTGGAGTGCTGTGAAACTAGTTTCAAGTGACTGTGGAGTGCTATGGAACTAATTTAGTTTTAGTGACAGGGGTGTGCTGTGAAACTAGTCTCAAGTGACTGTGGAGTGCTGTGAAACTAGTTTCACGTGACTGTGGAGTGCTATGGAACTAATTTATATTTAAGTGACTGGGGAGTGCTGTGAAACAAGTCTCAAGTGACTGTGGAGTGCTTTGAAACTATTTCCAAGTGATTTTGGAGTGCCATGAAACTAATTAGTTTCAAGTGACTTGGAGTGCTGTGAAACTAGTCTAAAGTGACTTTGAAGTGCTGTGAGACTAGTCTCAAGTGACGAGTGCTGTGAGACTAGTCTCAAGTGACTGTGGAGTGCTATGGAACTAATATAGTTTCAAGTGACTGGGGGGTGCTGCGAAACTAGTCTCAAGTGACTGTGGAGTGCTGTGAAACTAGTCTCAAGTGACTGTGAAGTGCTATGGAACTAATATAGTTTCAAGTGACTGGGGCGTGCTGCGAAACTAGTCTCAAGTGACTGTGGAGTGCTATGAAACTAGTCTCAAGTGACTATGGAGTGCTGTGAAACTAGTCTCGAGTGACTGTGGAGTGCTGTGAAACTAGTTTCAAGTGACTGTGGAGTGCTATGGAACTAATTTAGTTTTAAGTGACAGGGGTGTGCTGTGAAATTAGTCTCAAGTGACTGTGGAGTGCTGTGAAACTAGTTTCAAGTGACTGTGGAGTGCTATGGAACTAATTTATATTCAAGTGACTGGGGAGTGCTGTGAAACTAGTCTCAAGTGACTGTGGAGTGCTTTGAAACTATTTCCAAGTGATTGTGGAGTGCCATGAAACTAATTTAGTTTCAAGTGACTCTGGAGTGCTGTGAAACTAGTCTCAAGTGACTTTGAAGTGCTGTGAGACTAGTCTCAAGTGACGAGTGCTGTGAAACTAGTCTCAAGTGACTGTGGAGTGCTATGGAACTAATATAGTTTCAAGTGACTGGGGGGTGCTGCGAAACTAGTCTCAAGTGACTGTGGAGTGCTGTGAAACTAGTCTCAAGTGACTCTGAGTGCTATGGAACTAATATAGTTTCAAGTGACTGGGGAGTGCTGCGAAACTAGTCTCAAGTGACTGTGGAGTGCTGTGAAACTAGTCTCAAGTGACTGTGGAGTGCTGTGAAACTAGTCTCGAGTGATGGTGGAGTGCTGTGAAACTAGTTTCAAGTGACTGTGGAGTGCTATGGAACTAATTTAGTTTTCGTGACAGGGGTGTGCTGTGAAACTAGTCTCAAGTGACTGTGGAGTGCTGTGAAACTAGTTTCAAGTGACTGTGGAGTGCTATGGAACTAGTTTAGATTCAAGTGACTGGGGAGTGCTGTGAAACTAGTCTCAAGTGACTGTGGAGTGCTTGAAACTAGTTCCAAGTGACTGTGGAGTGCATGGAACTAATTTAGTTTCAAGTGACTGGGGAGTGCTGTGAAACTAGTCTCGAGTGACTTTGAAGTGCTCTGAGACTAGTCTCAAGTGACTGTGGAGTGCTATGGAACTAATATAGTTTCAAGTGACTGGGGAGTGCTGTGAACTAGTCTCAAGTGACTGTGGAGTGCTATGGAACTAATATAGTTTCAGTGACTGGTGAGTACTGTGAACTAGTCTTAAGTGACTGTGGAGTGCTATGGAACTAATATAGTTTCAAGTGACTGGGGAGTGCTGTGAAATTAGTCTCAAGTGACTGTGGAGTGCTGTGAAACTAGTCTCGAGTGACTGTGGAGTGCTATGAAACTAGTTTCGTGACTGTGGAGTGCTATGGAACTAATTTATATTCAAGTGACTGGGGAGTGCTGTGAAACTAGTCTCAAGTGACTGTGGAGTGCTTTGAAACTATTTCCAAGTGACTGTGGAGTGCATGAACTAATTTAGTTTCAAGTGACTGGAGTGCTGTGAAACTAGTCTCAAGTGACTTGAGTGCTGTGAGACTAGTCTCAAGTGACGAGTGCTGTGAACTAGTCTCAAGTGACTGTGGAGTGCTATGGAACTAATATAGTTTCAAGTGACTGGGGGGTGCTGCGAAACTAGTCTCAAGTGACTGTGGAGTGCTGTGAAACTAGTCTCAAGTGACTGTGAGTGCTATGGAACTAATATAGTTTCAAGTGACTGGGGAGTGCTGCGAAACTAGTCTCAAGTGACTGTGGAGTGCTGTGAAACTAGTCTCAAGTGACTGTGGAGTGCTGTGAAACTAGTCTCGAGTGATGTGGAGTGCTGTGAAACTAGTTTCAAGTGACTGTGGAGTGCTATGGAACTAATTTAGTTTTCGTGACAGGGGTGTGCTGTGAAACTAGTCTCAAGTGAGTGGAGTGCTGTGAAACTAGTTTAAGTGACTGTGGAGTGCTATGGAACTAATTTAGATTCAAGTGACTGGGGCGTGCTGTGAAACTAGTCTCAAGTGACTGTGGAGTGCTTTGAAACTAGTTCCAAGTGACTGTGGAGTGCTATGGAACTAATTTAGTTTCAAGTGACTGGGGAGTGCTGTGAAACTAGTCTCAAGTGACTTGAGTGCTGTGAAACTAGTCTCAAGTGACTGTGGAGTGCTATGGAACTAATATAGTTTCAAGTGACTGGGGAGTGCTGTGAGACTAGTCTCAAGTGACTGTGGAGTGCTATGGAACTAATATAGTTTCAAGTGACTGGTGAGTACTGTGAACTAGTCTTCAAGTGACTGTGGAGTGCTGGAAACTAGTTGAAGTGACTGTGGAGTGCTGTGAAACTAGTCTCAAGTGACTGTGGAGTGCTATGAAACTAGTCTCAAGTGACTGTGGAGTGCTGTGAAACTAGTCTCAAGTGACTGTGGAGTGCTGTGAAACTAGTCTCAAGTGACGGTGGAGTGCTGTGAAACTAGTTTCAAGTGACTGTGGAGTGCTATGGAACTAATATAGTTTCAAGTGACTGGGGCGTGCTGTGAAACTAGTCTCAAGTGACTGTGGAGTGCTGTGAAACTAGTCTCAAGTGACTGTGGAGTGCTATGGAACTAGTCTCGAGTGACGGTGGAGTGCTGTGAAACTAGTCTCAAGTGACTGTGGAGTGCTATGAACTAAATAGTTTCAAGTGACTGGGGAGTGCTGTGAAACTAGTCTCAAGTGACTGTGGAGTGCTATGGAACTAATTTAGTTTCAAGTGACTGGGGAGTGCTGTGAAACTAGTCTCAAGTGACTGTGGAGTGCTGTGAAACTAGTCTCAAGTGACTGTGGAGTGCTGTGAAACTAGTCTCAAGTGACTGTGGAGTGCTGTGAAACTAGTCTCAAGTGACTGTGGAGTGCTGTGAAACTAGTCTCAAGTGACTGTGGAGTGCTGTGAAACTAGTCTCGAGTGACTGTGGAGTGCTGTGAAACTAGTTTCAAGTGACTGTGGAGTGCTATGGAACTAATTTAGTTTCAAGTGACGGGGAGTGCTGTGAAACTAGTCTCAAGTGACTGTGGAGTGCTGTGAAACTAGTTTCAAGTGACTGTGGAGTGCTATGGAACTAATATAGTTTCAAGTGACTGGGGAGTGCTGTGAAACTAGTCTCAAGTGACTATGGAGTGCTGTGAAACTAGTCTCGAGTGACAGTGGAGTGCTGTGAAACTAGTTTCAAGTGACTGTGGAGTGCTATGGAACTAATTTAGTTTTAAGTGACAGGGGTGTGCTGTGAAACTAGTCTCAAGTGACTGTGGAGTGCTGTGAAACTAGTTTCAAGTGACTGTGGAGTGCTATGGAACTAATTTATATTTCAAGTGACTGGGGAGTGCTGTGAAACTAGTCTCAAGTGACTGTGGAGTGCTTGAAACTATTTCCAAGTGATTGTGGAGTGCATGAACTAATTTAGTTTCAAGTGACTGGAGTGCTGTGAAACTAGTCTAAAGTGACTGAGTGCTGTGAAACTAGTCTCAAGTGACTGTGGAGTGCTGTGAAACTAGTCTCAAGTGACTGTGGAGTGCTATGGAACTAATATAGTTTCAAGTGACTGGGGGTGCTGTGAAACTAGTCTCAAGTGACTGTGGAGTGCTGTGAAACTAGTCTCAAGTGACTGTGGAGTGCTATGGAACTAATATAGTTTCAAGTGACTGGGGAGTGCTGTGAAACTAGTCTCAAGTGACTGTGGAGTGCTATGAAACTAGTCTCAAGTGACTATGGAGTGCTGTGAAACTAGTCTCAAGTGACAGTGGAGTGCTGTGAAACTAGTTTCAAGTGACTGTGGAGTGCTATGGAACTAATTTAGTTTCAAGTGACAGGGGAGTGCTGTGAAACTAGTCTCAAGTGACTGTGGAGTGCTGTGAAACTAGTTTCGTGACTGTGGAGTGCTATGGAACTAATTTATATTCAAGTGACTGGGGAGTGCTGTGAAACTAGTCTCAAGTGACTGTGGAGTGCTGTGAAACTATTTCCAAGTGACTGTGGAGTGCATGAAACTAATTTAGTTTCAAGTGACTCTGGAGTGCTGTGAAACTAGTCTCAAGTGACTTGGAGTGCTGTGAAACTAGTCTCAAGTGACGAGTGCTGTGAAACTAGTCTCAAGTGACTGTGGAGTGCTATGGAACTAATATAGTTTCAAGTGACTGGGGGTGCTGCGAAACTAGTCTCAAGTGACTGTGGAGTGCTGTGAAACTAGTCTCAAGTGACTGTGGAGTGCTATGGAACTAATATAGTTTCAAGTGACTGGGGAGTGCTGTGAAACTAGTCTCAAGTGACTGTGGAGTGCTGTGAAACTAGTCTCAAGTGACTGTGGAGTGCTGTGAAACTAGTCTCAAGTGATGTGGAGTGCTGTGAAACTAGTTTCAAGTGACTGTGGAGTGCTATGGAACTAATTTAGTTTCAAGTGACTGGGGTGTGCTGTGAAACTAGTCTCAAGTGACTGTGGAGTGCTGTGAAACTAGTTTCAAGTGACTGTGGAGTGCTATGGAACTAATTTAGTTTCAAGTGACTGGGGGTGCTGTGAAACTAGTCTCAAGTGACTGTGGAGTGCTTGAAACTAGTTCCAAGTGACTGTGGAGTGCTATGGAACTAATTTAGTTTCAAGTGACTGGGGAGTGCTGTGAAACTAGTCTCGAGTGACTGTGAAGTGCTGTGAGACTAGTCTCAAGTGACTGTGGAGTGCTATGGAACTAATATAGTTTCAAGTGACTGGGGAGTGCTGTGAAACTAGTCTCAAGTGACTGTGGAGTGCTATGGAACTAATATAGTTTCAGTGACTGGTGGAGTGCTGTGAAACTAGTCTTCAAGTGACTGTGGAGTGCTATGGAACTAAACTAGTTTCAAGTGACTGGGAGTGCTGTGAAACTAGTCTCAAGTGACTGTGGAGTGCTGTGAAACTAGTCTCAAGTGACTGTGGAGTGCTGTGAAACTAGTCTCAAGTGACTGTGGAGTGCTGTGAAACTAGTCTCGAGTGACGGTGGAGTGCTGTGAAACTAGTTTCAAGTGACTGTGGAGTGCTATGGAACTAATATAGTTTCAAGTGACTGGGAGTGCTGTGAAACTAGTCTCAAGTGACTGTGGAGTGCTGTGAAACTAGTCTCAAGTGACTGTGGAGTGCTATGGAAACTAGTCTCGAGTGACGGTGGAGTGCTGTGAAACTAGTCTCAAGTGACTGTGGAGTGCTATGAACTAAATAGTTTCAAGTGACTGGGGAGTGCTGTGAAACTAGTCTCAAGTGACTGTGGAGTGCTATGGAACTAATTTAGTTTCAAGTGACTGGGGAGTGCTGTGAAACTAGTCTCAAGTGACTGTGGAGTGCTGTGAAACTAGTCTCAAGTGACTGTGGAGTGCTGTGAAACTAGTCTCAAGTGACTGTGGAGTGCTATGGAACTAATTAGTTTCAAGTGACTGGGGAGTGCTGTGAAACTAGTCTCAAGTGACTGTGGAGTGCTGTGAAACTAGTCTCAAGTGACTGTGGAGTGCTGTGAAACTAGTTCAAGTGACTGTGGAGTGCTGTGAAACTAGTCTCAAGTGACTGGGGAGTGCTGTGAAACTAGTCTCAAGTGACGTGGAGTGCTGTGAAACTAGTTTCAAGTGACTGTGGAGTGCTATGGAACTAATTTAGTTTCAAGTGACTGGGGAGTGCTGTGAAACTAGTCTCAAGTGACTGTGGAGTGCTGTGAAACTAGTCTCAAGTGACGTGGAGTGCTGTGAAACTAGTCTCAAGTGACTGTGGAGTGCTGTGAAACTAGTTTCAAGTGACTGTGGAGTGCTATGGAACTAAATAGTTTCAAGTGACTGGGGAGTGCTGTGAAACTAGTCTCAAGTGACTGTGGAGTGCTGTGAAACTAGTCTCAAGTGACTGTGGAGTGCTGTGAAACTAGTTTCAAGTGACTGTGGAGTGCTGTGAAACTAGTCTTCAAGTGACTGTGGAGTGCTGTGAAACTAGTCTCAAGTGACTGTGGAGTGCTGTGAAACTAGTCTCAAGTGACTGTGGAGTGCTGTGAAACTAGTTCAAGTGACTGTGGAGTGCTATGGAACTAACTAGTTTCAAGTGACTGTGGAGTGCTGTGAAACTAGTCTCAAGTGACTGTGGAGTGCTGTGAAACTAGTCTCAAGTGACTGTGGAGTGCTGTGAAACTAGTCTCAAGTGACTGGTGGAGTGCTGTGAAACTAGTTTCAAGTGACTGTGGAGTGCTATGGAACTAATTTAGTTTCAAGTGACTGGGGAGTGCTGTGAAACTAGTCTCAAGTGACTGTGGAGTGCTGTGAAACTAGTTTCAAGTGACTGTGGAGTGCTATGGAACTAATTTAGTTTCAAGTGACTGGAGTGCTGTGAAACTAGTCTCAAGTGACTGTGGAGTGCTGTGAAACTAGTTCCAAGTGACTGTGGAGTGCTATGGAACTAATTTAGTTTCAAGTGACTGGGGAGTGCTGTGAAACTAGTCTCAAGTGACTGTGGAGTGCTGTGAAACTAGTTTCAAGTGACTGTGGAGTGCTATGGAACTAATTTAGTTTCAAGTGACTGGGGAGTGCTGTGAAACTAGTTTCAAGTGACGTGGAGTGCTGTGAAACTAGTCTCAAGTGACTGTGGAGTGCTGTGAAACTAGTTTCAAGTGACTGTGGAGTGCTATGGAACTAATTTAGTTTCAAGTGACTGGGAGTGCTGTGAAACTAGTCTCAAGTGACTGTGGAGTGCTGTGAAACTAGTTTCAAGTGACTGTGGAGTGCTATGGAACTAATTTAGTTTCAAGTGACTGGGAGTGCTGTGAAACTAGTCTCAAGTGACTGTGGAGTGCTGTGAAACTAGTCTCAAGTGACTGTGGAGTGCTGTGAAACTAGTTTCAAGTGACTGGAGTGCTGTGAAACTAGTCTCAAGTGACTGTGGAGTGCTATGAAAACTAGTTTCAAGTGACTGGGAGTGCTGTGAAACTAGTCTCAAGTGACTGTGGAGTGCTGTGAAACTAGTCTCAAGTGACTGTGGAGTGCTGTGAAACTAGTTCAAGTGACTGTGGAGTGCTGTGAAACTAGTCTCAAGTGACTGTGGAGTGCTGTGAAACTAGTCTCAAGTGACTGTGGAGTGCTGTGAAACTAGTCTCAAGTGACTGGAGTGCTGTGAAACTAGTCTCAAGTGACTGTGGAGTGCTGTGAAACTAGTCTCAAGTGACTGTGGAGTGCTGTGAAACTAGTCTCAAGTGACTGTGGAGTGCTGTGAAACTAGTTTCAAGTGACTGTGGAGTGCTATGGAACTAATTAGTTTCAAGTGACTGGGGAGTGCTGTGAAACTAGTCTCAAGTGACTGTGGAGTGCTGTGAAACTAGTCTCAAGTGACTGGAGTGCTGTGAAACTAGTCTCAAGTGACTGTGGAGTGCTGTGAAACTAGTTTCAAGTGACTGTGGAGTGCTATGGAACTAATTTAGTTTCAAGTGACTGGGAGTGCTGTGAAACTAGTCTCAAGTGACTGTGGAGTGCTGTGAAACTAGTTTCAAGTGACTGTGGAGTGCTATGGAACTAATTATAGTTTCAAGTGACTGGGGAGTGCTGTGAAACTAGTCTCAAGTGACTGTGGAGTGCTGTGAAACTATTTCTCAAGTGACTGTGGAGTGCTATGAAACTAATTTAGTTTCAAGTGACTGGAGTGCTGTGAAACTAGTCTAAGTGACTGAAGTGCTGTGAAACTAGTCTCAAGTGACTGTGGAGTGCTGTGAAACTAGTCTCAAGTGACTGTGGAGTGCTATGGAACTAATTAGTTTCAAGTGACTGGGAGTGCTGTGAAACTAGTCTCAAGTGACTGTGGAGTGCTGTGAAACTAGTCTCAAGTGACTGTGGAGTGCTATGGAACTAATTAGTTTCAAGTGACTGGGAGTGCTGTGAAACTAGTCTCAAGTGACTGTGGAGTGCTGTGAAACTAGTCTCAAGTGACATGGAGTGCTGTGAAACTAGTCTCAAGTGACGTGGAGTGCTGTGAAACTAGTTTCAAGTGACTGTGGAGTGCTATGGAACTAATTTAGTTTCAAGTGACTGGGGAGTGCTGTGAAACTAGTCTCAAGTGACTGTGGAGTGCTGTGAAACTAGTTTCAAGTGACTGTGGAGTGCTGGAACTAATTTACTAGTTCAAGTGACTGGGGAGTGCTGTGAAACTAGTCTCAAGTGACTGTGGAGTGCTGTGAAACTATTTCCAAGTGACTGTGGAGTGCATGAAACTAATTTAGTTTCAAGTGACTGTGGAGTGCTGTGAAACTAGTCTCAAGTGACTGTGGAGTGCTGTGAAACTAGTCTCAAGTGACTGTGGAGTGCTGTGAAACTAGTCTCAAGTGACTGTGGAGTGCTATGGAACTAATATAGTTTCAAGTGACTGGGGAGTGCTGTGAAACTAGTCTCAAGTGACTGTGGAGTGCTGTGAAACTAGTCTCAAGTGACTGTGGAGTGCTATGGAACTAATTAGTTTCAAGTGACTGGGGAGTGCTGTGAAACTAGTCTCAAGTGACTGTGGAGTGCTGTGAAACTAGTCTCAAGTGACTGTGGAGTGCTGTGAAACTAGTCTCAAGTGACTGTGGAGTGCTGTGAAACTAGTTTCAAGTGACTGTGGAGTGCTATGGAACTAATTTAGTTTCAAGTGACTGGGGAGTGCTGTGAAACTAGTCTCAAGTGAGTGGAGTGCTGTGAAACTAGTTTCAAGTGACTGTGGAGTGCTATGGAACTAATTTAGTTCAAGTGACTGGGGTGCTGTGAAACTAGTCTCAAGTGACTGTGGAGTGCTGTGAAACTAGTTTCAAGTGACTGTGGAGTGCTATGGAACTAATTTAGTTTCAAGTGACTGGGAGTGCTGTGAAACTAGTCTCAAGTGACTGTGGAGTGCTGTGAAACTAGTCTCAAGTGACTGTGGAGTGCTATGGAACTAATATAGTTTCAAGTGACTGGGAGTGCTGTGAAACTAGTCTCAAGTGACTGTGGAGTGCTATGAACTAATATAGTTTCAAGTGACTGGTGAGTGCTGTGAAACTAGTCTTCAAGTGACTGTGGAGTGCTGTGAAACTAGTTTCAAGTGACTGGGGAGTGCTGTGAAACTAGTCTCAAGTGACTGTGGAGTGCTGTGAAACTAGTCTCGAGGTGGAGTGCTGTGAAACTAGTCTCAAGTGACTGTGGAGTGCTGTGAAACTAGTCTCAAGTGACTGTGGAGTGCTGTGAAACTAGTTTCAAGTGACTGTGGAGTGCTATGGAACTAATTAGTTTCAAGTGACTGGGGAGTGCTGTGAAACTAGTCTCAAGTGACTGTGGAGTGCTGTGAAACTAGTCTCAAGTGACTGTGGAGTGCTATGGAACTAGTCTCGAGTGACGGTGGAGTGCTGTGAAACTAGTTCAAGTGACTGTGGAGTGCTGTAAACTAGTTTCAAGTGACTGTGGAGTGCTGTGAAACTAGTCTCAAGTGACTGTGGAGTGCTATGGAACTAACTAGTTTCAAGTGACTGGGGAGTGCTGTGAAACTAGTCTCAAGTGACTGTGGAGTGCTGTGAAACTAGTCTCAAGTGACTGTGGAGTGCTGTGAAACTAGTCTCAAGTGACTGTGGAGTGCTATGGAACTAAATAGTTTCAAGTGACTGGGGAGTGCTGTGACTAGTCTTCAAGTGACTGGGAGTGCTGTGAAACTAGTCTCAAGTGACTGTGGAGTGCTGTGAAACTAGTTTCAAGTGACTGTGGAGTGCTGTGAAACTAGTTCAAGTGACTGGGGAGTGCTGTGAAACTAGTCTCAAGTGACGTGGAGTGCTGTGAAACTAGTTTCAAGTGACTGTGGAGTGCTATGGAACTAATTTAGTTTCAAGTGACTGGGGAGTGCTGTGAAACTAGTCTCAAGTGACTGTGGAGTGCTGTGAAACTAGTCTCGAGTGACTGTGGAGTGCTGTGAAACTAGTCTCAAGTGACTGTGGAGTGCTGTGAAACTAGTTCAAGTGACTGTGGAGTGCTATGGAACTAATTAGTTTCAAGTGACTGGGGAGTGCTGTAAAACTAGTTCAAGTGACTGGAGTGCTGTGAAACTAGTCTCAAGTGACTGTGGAGTGCTGTGAAACTAGTCTTCAAGTGACGGTGGAGTGCTGTGAAACTAGTCTCAAGTGACTGTGGAGTGCTGTGAAACTAGTCTCAAGTGACTGTGGAGTGCTGTGAAACTAGTCTCAAGTGACTGTGGAGTGCTGTGAAACTAGTTTCAAGTGACTGTGGAGTGCTATGGAACTAATTTAGTTTCAAGTGACTGTGGAGTGCTGTGAAACTAGTCTCAAGTGACTGTGGAGTGCTGTGAAACTAGTCTCAAGTGACTGTGGAGTGCTGTGAAACTAGTCTCAAGTGACTGTGGAGTGCTGTGAAACTAGTTTCAAGTGACTGTGGAGTGCTATGGAACTAATTTAGTTTCAAGTGACTGGGGAGTGCTGTGAAACTAGTCTCAAGTGACTGTGGAGTGCTGTGAAACTAGTTTCAAGTGACTGTGGAGTGCTATGGAACTAATTTAGTTTCAAGTGACTGGAGTGCTGTGAAACTAGTCTCAAGTGACTGTGGAGTGCTGTGAAACTAGTTTCAAGTGACTGTGGAGTGCTATGGAACTAATTTAGTTTCAAGTGACTGGGGAGTGCTGTGAAACTAGTCTCAAGTGACTGTGGAGTGCTGTGAAACTAGTTTCAAGTGACTGTGGAGTGCTATGGAACTAACTAGTTTCAAGTGACTGGGAGTGCTGTGAAACTAGTTTCAAGTGACTGTGGAGTGCTGTGAAACTAGTCTCAAGTGACTGTGGAGTGCTGTGAAACTAGTTTCAAGTGACTGTGGAGTGCTATGGAACTAATTTAGTTTCAAGTGACTGGGAGTGCTGTGAAACTAGTCTCAAGTGACTGTGGAGTGCTGTGAAACTAGTTTCAAGTGACTGTGGAGTGCTATGGAACTAATTTAGTTTCAAGTGACTGGGAGTGCTGTGAAACTAGTCTCAAGTGATGTGGAGTGCTGTGAAACTAGTCTCAAGTGACGTGGAGTGCTGTGAAACTAGTTCAAGTGACGTGGAGTGCTGTGAAACTAGTTTCAAGTGACTGTGGAGTGCTATGTAACTAATTTAGTTTCAAGTGACTGGGGAGTGCTGTGAAACTAGTCTCAAGTGACTGTGGAGTGCTGTGAAACTAGTCTCAAGTGACTGTGGAGTGCTGTGAAACTAGTCTCAAGTGACTGGGAGTGCTGTGAAACTAGTCTCAAGTGACTGTGGAGTGCTGTGAAACTAGTTCAAGTGACTGTGGAGTTATGGAACTAATTTAGTTTCAAGTGACTGGGGAGTGCTGTGAAACTAGTCTCAAGTGACTGTGGAGTGCTGTGAAACTAGTCTCGAGTGACGGTGGAGTGCTGTGAAACTAGTCCAAGTGACTGTGGAGTGCTCTGAAACTAGTTTCAAGTGACTGTGGAGTGTATGGAACTGAAACTAGTTTCAAGTGACTGGGGAGTGCTGTGAAACTAGTTTCAAGTGACTGTGGAGTGCTGTGAAACTAGTCTCAAGTGACTGTGGAGTGCTGTGAAACTAGTCTCAAGTGACTGTGGAGTGCTGTGAAACTAGTCTCGAGTGACGGTGGAGTGCTGTGAAACTAGTTTCAAGTGACTGTGGAGTGCTATGGAACTAATTTAGTTCTAAGTGACTGGGGAGTGCTGTGAAACTAGTCTCAAGTGACTGTGGAGTGCTGTGAAACTAGTTTCAAGTGACTGTGGAGTGCTATGGAACTAATTTAGTTTCAAGTGACTGGGGAGTGCTGTGAAACTAGTCTCAAGTGACTGTGGAGTGCTGTGAAACTAGTTCCAAGTGACGTGGATGTATGGAACTAATTTAGTTTCAAGTGACTGGGAGTGCTGTGAAACTAGTCTCAAGTGACTGTGGAGTGCTGTGAAACTAGTTTCAAGTGACTGTGGAGTGCTATGAACTAATTAGTTTCAAGTGACTGGGGAGTGCTGTGAAACTAGTCTCAAGTGACTGTGGAGTGCTGTGAAACTAGTCTCAAGTGACTGAGGAGTGCTGTGAAACTAGTCTCAAGTGACGGTGGAGTGCTGTGAAACTAGTTCAAGTGACTGTGGAGTGCTATGGAACTAATTTAGTTTCAAGTGACTGGGGAGTGCTTGAAACTAGTCTCAAGTGACTGTGGAGTGCTGTGAAACTAGTTTCAAGTGACTGTGGAGTGCTATGGAATAACTAGTTTCAAGTGACTGGGAGTGCTGTGAAACTAGTCTCAAGTGACGTGGAGTGCTGTGAAACTAGTCTCAAGTGACGTGGAGTGCTGTGAAACTAGTTTCAAGTGACGTGGAGTGCTGTGAAACTAGTTTCAAGTGACTGTGGAGTGCTATGTGAAATTAGTTTCAAGTGACTGTGGAGTGCTGTGAAACTAGTTCCAAGTGATTGCGGATGCTATGGAACTAATTAGTTTCAAGTGACTGGGAGTGCTGTGAAACTAGTCTTAAGTGACTGTGAGTGCTGTGAAACTAGTTTCAAGTGACTGTAGTGCTATGGAACTAATTTAGTTTCAAGTGACTGGGGAGTGCTGCGAAACTATTTCGAGTGACAGTGGAGTGCTCTGAAACTAGTCTCGAGTGATGGTGGAGTGCTGTGAAACTAGTTTCAAGTGACTGTGGAGTGCTATGGAACTAATTTAGTTTCAAGTGACTGAGGAGTGCTTGATACTAGTCTCAAGTGACTGTGGAGTGCTGTGAAACTAGTTTCAAGTGACTGTGGAGTGCTATGGAACTAATTTAGTTCAAGTGACTGGGGAGTGCTTGAAACTAGTCTCAAGTGACGTGGAGTGCTGTGAAACTAGTCTCAAGTGACGATGGAGTGCTGTGAAACTAGTTTCAAGTGACTGTGGAGTGCTGTGAAATTATCTCAAGTGACTGTGGAGTGCTGTGAAATTAGTCTCAAGTGACTGTGGAGTGCTGTGAAACTAGTCTCAAGTGACGGTGGAGTGCTGTGAAATTAGTCTCAAGTGACGATGGAGTGCTGTGAAACTAGTCTCAAGTGACTGTGGAGTGCTGTGAAACTAGTTTCAAGTGACTCTGGAGTGCTATGGAACTAATTTAGTTTCAAGTGACTGGGGAGTGCTGTGAAACTAGTCTCAAGTGTCTGTGAGTGCTGTGAAACTAGTCTTGAATGACTGTGGAGTGCTGTGAAACTAGTCTCAAGTGACTGGGGAGTGCTGGAAACTAGTCTCAAGTGACGGTGGAGTGCTGTGAAACTAGTTTCAAGTGACTGTGGAGTGCTATGGAACTAATTTAGTTTCAAGTGACTGGGGAGTGCTGTGAAACTAGTCTCAAGTGACTGTGGAGTGCTGTGAAACTAGTCTCGAGTGACGGTGGAGTGCTGTGAAACTAGTGTAAAGTGACTGTGGAGTGCTGTGAAACTAGTTTCAAGTGACTGTGGAGTGCTATGGAACTAATGTAGTTTCAAGTGACTGGGGAGTGCTGTGAAACTAGTCTCAAGTGACTGGAGTGCTGTGAAACTAGTCTCAAGTGACTGTGGAGTGCTGTGAAACTAGTCTCAAGTGACTGTGGAGTGCTGTGAAACTAGTCTCGAGTGACGGTGGAGTGCTGTGAAACTAGTCCAAGTGACTGTGGAGTGCTGGAAACTAGTTCAAGTGACTGTGGAGTGCTGTGAAACTAGTTTCAAGTGACTGGGGAGTGCTGGAACTAATATAGTTTCAAGTGACTGGGGAGTGCTGTGAAACTAGTCTCAAGTGACTGTGGAGTGCTGTGAAACTAGTCTTGAGTGACTGTGGAGTGCTGTGAAACTAGTCTCAAGTGATGGTGGAGTGCTGTGAAACTAGTTTCAAGTGACTGTGGAGTGCTAGAACTAATTTAGTTTCAAGTGACTGGGGTGCTGTGAAACTAGTCTCAAGTGACTGTGGAGTGCTTGAAACTAGTTTCAAGTGACTGTGGAATGCTATGGAACTAATTTAGTTTCAAGTGACTGGAGTGCTGTGAAACTAGTCTCAAGTGACTGTGGAGTGCTGTGAAACTAGTTCAAGTGACTGTGGAGTGCTATGGAACTAATTTAGTTTCAAGTGACTGGGGAGTGCTGTGAAACTAGTCTCAAGTGACTGTGGAGTGCTGTGAAACTAGTTTCAAGTGACTGTGGAGTGCTATGGAACTAATTTAGTTTCAAGTGACTGGAGTGCTGTGAAACTAGTCTTCAAGTGACTGTGAGTGCTGTGAAACTAGTTCAAGTGACTGTGGAGTGCTGGAAAATTTAGTTTCAAGTGACTGGGGAGTGCTGTGAAACTAGTTCAAGTGACTGTGGAGTGCTGTGAAACTAGTCTCAAGTGATGGTGGAGTGCTGTGAAACTAGTTTCAAGTGACTGTGGAGTGCTATGGAACTAATTTAGTTTCAAGTGACTGTGGAGTGCTGTGAAACTAGTCTCAAGTGACTGTGGAGTGCTGTGAAACTAGTTTCAAGTGACTGTGGAGTGCTATGGAACTAATTAGTTCAAGTGACTGGGGAGTGCTGTGAAACTAGTCTCAAGTGACGATGGAGTGCTGTGAAACTAGTCTCAAGTGACGTGGAGTGCTGTGAAACTAGTTAAGTGACTGTGGAGTGCTGTGAAACTAGTTCCAAGTGACTGCGGAGTGCTATGGAACTAATTTAGTTTCAAGTGACTGGAGAGTGCTGTGAAACTAGTCTAAGTGACTGTGGAGTGCTGTGAAACTAGTTTCAAGTGACTGTGAGTGCTATGGAACTAATTTAGTTTCAAGTGACTGGGGAGTGCTGCGAAACTAGTTTCAAGTGACAGTGGAGTGCTGTGAAACTAGTCTCAAGTGATGGTGGAGTGCTGTGAAACTAGTTTCAAGTACTGTTGAGTGCTATGGAACTAATTTAGTTTCAAGTGACTGAGGAGTGCTTGAACTAGTCTCAAGTGACTGTGGAGTGCTCTGAAACTAGTTTCAAGTGACTGTGGAGTGCTATGGAACTAATTTAGTTCAAGTGACTGGGGAGTGCTGTGAAACTAGTCTCAAGTGACGTGGAGTGCTGTGAAACTAGTCTCAAGTGACTGGAGTGCTGTGAAACTAGTTTCAAGTGACTGTGGAGTGCTGTGAAACTAGTCTCAAGTGACTGTGGAGTGCTGTGAAATTAGTCTCAAGTGACTGTGGAGTGCTGTGAAACTAGTCTCAAGTGACGGTGGAGTGCTGTGAAATTAGTCTCAAGTGACGATGGAGTGCTGTGAAACTAGTCTCAAGTGACGGTGGAGTGTTGTGAAACTAGTTTCAAGTGACTCTGGAGTGCTATGGAACTAATTTAGTTTCAAGTGACTGGAGTGCTGTGAAACTAGTCTCAAGTGTCTGTGGAGTGCTGTGAAACTAGTCTTGAATGACTGTGGAGTGCTGTGAAACTAGTCTCAAGTGACTGGGGAGTGCTGTAAACTAGTCTTGAGTGACGGTGGAGTGCTGTGAAACTAGTTTCAAGTGACTGTGGAGTGCTATGGAACTAATTTAGTTTCAAGTGACTGGGGAGTGCTGTGAAACTAGTCTCAAGTGACTGTGGAGTGCTGTGAAACTAGTCTCGACTGACAGTGGAGTGCTGTGAAACTAGTGTAAAGTGACTGTGGAGTGCTGTGAAACTAGTTTCAAGTGACTGTGGAGTCCTATGGAACTAATGTAGTCTCAAGTGACTGGAGTGCTGTGAAACTAGTCTCAAGTGACTGTGGAGTGCTGTGAAACTAGTCTCGAGTGACTGTGGAGTGCTGTGAAACTAGTCTCGAGTGACGGTGGAGTGCTGTGAAACTAGTCTCAAGTGACTGTGGAGTGCTGGAAACTAGTCTCAAGTGACTGTGGAGTGCTGTGAAACTAGTTTCAAGTGACTGTGGAGTGCTATGGAACTAATATAGTTTCAAGTGACTGGGGAGTGCTGTGAAAGTAGTCTCAAGTGAGTGTGGAGTGCTGTGAAACTAGTCTCGAGTGACGGTGGAGTGCTTGAAACTAGTTTCAAGTGACTGTGGAGTGCTATGTAACTAATTTAGTTTTAAGTGACTGGGGTTTGCTGTGAAACTAGTCTCAAGTGACGTGGAGTGCTTTGAAACTAGTTTCAAGTGACTGTGGAATGTTTGGAACTAATTAGTTTCAAGTGACTGGAGTGCTGTGAAACTAGTCTCAAGTGACTGTGGAGTGCTGTGAAACTAGTTCCAAGTGATTGTGGAGTGCTATGGAACTAATTTAGTTTCAAGTGACTGGGAGTGCTGTGAAACTAGTCTCAAGTGACTGTGGAGTGCTGTGAAACTAGTTTCAAGTGACTGTGGAGTGCTATGGAACTAATTTAGTTTCAAGTGACTGGGGAGTGCTGTGAAACTAGTTTTGAGTGACAGTGGAGTGCTGTGAAACTAGTCTCGAGTGATGGTGGAGTGCTGTGAAACTAGTTTCAAGTGACTGTGGAGTGCTATGGAACTAAATTAGTTTCAAGTGACTGAGGAGTGCTGTGAAACTAGTCTCAAGTGACTGTGGAGTGCTGTGAAACTAGTTTCAAGTGACTGTGGAGTGCTATGGAAGTAATTTAGTTTCAAGTGACTGAGGAGTGCTGTGAAACTAGTCTCAAGTGACGTGGAGTGCTGTGAAACTAGTTTCAAGGACGTGGAGTGCTGTGAAACTAGTTTCAAGTGACTGTGGAGTGCTGTGAAACTAGTTTAAGTGACTGGAGTGCTGTGAAACTAGTCTCAAGTGACTTGGAGTGCTCTGAAATTAGTCTCAAGTGACTTTGGAGTGCTGTGAAACTAGTCTCAAGTGACTGGAGTGCTGTGAAACTAGTCTCAAGTGACGGTGGAGTGCTGTGAAATTAGTGTGATTTGACTGTGGAGTGCTGTGAAACTAGTCTCGAGTGACAGTGGAGTGCTTGAAACTATTGTCAAGTGACTGTGGAGTGCTGTGAAACTAGTCTCAAGTGACTGTGGAGTGCTGTGAAACTAGTCTCAAGTGACTGTGGAGTGCTGTGAAACTACAGTAGTTTCAAGTGACTGTGGAGTGCTATGGAACTAATTTAGTTTCAAGTGACTGGGGAGTGCTATGAACTAGTCTCAAGTGACTGGAGTGCTGTGAAACTAGTTCAAGTGACTGTGGAGTGCTGTGAATACTAGTCTGAAGTGACTGGGAGTGCTGTGAAACTAGTCTCAAGTGACTGTGGAGTGCTATGAAATTAGTCTCAAGTGACTGGGGAGTGCTATGAAACTAGTCTCAAGTGACTGGGGAGTGCTATGAAACTAGTCTCAAGTGACGGGAGTGCTGTGAAACTAGTCTCAAGTGACTGGGGAGTGCTGTGAAACTAGTCTCAAGTGACTGGAGTGCTGTGAAACTAGTCTCAAGTGACTGGGGAGTGCTATGAAACTAGTCTCAAGTGACTGGGAGTGCTGTGAAACTAGTCTCAAGTGACTGGGGAGTGCTATGAAACTAGTCTGAAGTGACTGGAGTGCTGTGAAACTAGTCTCAAGTGACTGGGGAGTGCTATGAAACTAGTCTCAAGTGACTGGGAGTGCTATGAAACTAGTCTCAAGTGACTGGGGAGTGCTATGAAACTAGTCTCAAGTGACTGGAGTGCTGTGAAACTAGTCTTAAGTGACTGGGGAGTGCTGTGAAACTAGTCTTCAAGTGACTGGGGAGTGCTGTGAACTAGTTTCAAGTGACTGGGGAGTAATATGACAGTAGTCTCAAGTGACTGTGGAGTGCTGTGAAACTAGTCTCAAGTGACTGTGGAGTGCTGTGAAACTAGTCTCAAGTGACTGTGGAGTGCTGTGAAACTAGTCTCAAGTGACTGGGGAGTGCTGTGAAACTAGTTCAAGTGACTGTGGAGTGCTGTGAAACTAGTTTCAAGTGTGCGGAGTGTTGTGAAGTTTTTCAATGACTGGGGAGTAATATGACAGTAGTCTCAAGTGACTGTGGAGTGCTGTGAAACTAGTCTCAAGTGACTGGGGAGTGCTGGAAACTAGTCTCAAGTGACTGTGGAGTGCTGTGAAACTAGTCTCAAGTGACTGGAGTGCTGTGAAACTAGTTAAAGTGACTGGGGAGTGCTGTGAAACTAGTCTCAAGTGACTTGGAGTGCTGTGGAACTAGTCTCAAGTGACTGTGGAGTGCTGTGAACTAGTCTCAAGTGACTGTGGAGTGCTGTGAAACTAGTTCAAGTGACTGTGGAGTGTTATGGAAACTAGTTTCAAGTGAGTGGAGTGCTTGAACTAGTTTCAAGTGACTGGGATTGCTGTGTAGCTATTTTTAAGTGACTGGGTAGTAATATGACACTAGTCTCAAGTGACGTGGAATGCTGTGAAAATAGTCTCAAGTGACTGGGGAGTGCTGTGAAACTAGTCTCAAGTGACTGTGGAGTTGTGAAACTAGACTCAATTGACTGGGGAATACTGTGAAAATAGTCTCAAGTGACAGGGGAGTGCTGTGAAACTAGTCTCAAGTGACTGGGAGTGCTGTGAAACTTAGTCTCAAGTGAGGTGTAGTGCTGTGAAACTAGTTTCAAGTGACTGGGGAGTGCTATGGACTAGTTTCAAGTGAGTGGGAGTGCTGTGAACTAGTTTCAATGCCTGGAGTCTGTAAGCTATTTTTAAGTGACTAGAGTAATATGACATTAGTCTCAAGTGACTGTGGAGTGCTGTGAAACTAGTCTCAAGTGACTGGGGAGTGCTGTGAAACTAGTCTCAAGTGACTGGGGAGTGCTGTGAAACTAGTCTCAAGTGACTGGGAGTGCTGTGAAACTATTCTCAAGTGACTGGGGAGTGCTGTGAAACTAGTTCAAGTGACTGTGGAGTGCTGTGAAACTAATCTAAAGTGACTGTGGAGTGCTATGGAACTAGTTTCAAGTGACTGGGGAGTGCTGTGAAACTAGTCCAAGTGACTGGGGAGTGCTGTGAAACTAGTCTCAAGTGACTGGGGAGAACTGTGAAACTAGTCTGAAGTGACTGGAGTGCTGTGAAACTAGTCTGAAGTGACTGGTGGAGTGCTGTGAAACTAGTTTCAAGTGACTGGGAGTGCTGTGAAACTAGTTTCAAGTGATGGGGAGTGCTGTGAAACTAGTTTCAAGTGACTGGGGAGTGATGTAAAATTAGTCTCAAGTGACTGTGGAGTGCTGCGAAACTAGTTTCAAGTGACTGGGGAGTGCTCTTAACTAGTTCAAGTGACTGGGAGTGCACTGTGAAACTAGTTTCAATTGACTGGGGAGTGCTGTGAAACTAGTCTCAAGTGACGTTGGAGTGCTGTAAAATTAGTCTCAAGTGACTGTGGAGTGCTGTGAAACTAGTTTCAAGTGACTGGAGTGTTATGGAACTAGTCTCAAGTGACGTGGAGTGCTGCGAAATTAGTCTCAAGTGACTGTGGAGTGCTGTGAAACTAGTTTCAAGTGCTATGGAGTGCTATGGAAACTAGTTTCAAGTGACTGTGGAGTGTTATGGAACTAATTTAGTTCAAGTGACTGGGGAGTGCTGTGAAACTAGTCTCAAGTGACGATGGAGTGCTGTGAAACTAGTCTCAAGTGACTGGAGTGCTGTGAAACTAGTTTAAGTGACTGTGGAGTGCTGTGAAACTAGTTCCAAGTGATTGCGGAATGCTATGGAATTAATTTAGTTTCAAGTGACTGGGAGTGCTGTGAAACTAGTCTTAAGTGACTGTGAGTGCTGTGAAACTAGTTTCAAGTGACTGTGTAGTGCTATGGAACTAATTTAGTTTCAAGTGACTGGGGAGTGCTGCGAAACTAGTTTCGAGTGACATTGGAGTGCTCTGAAACTAGTCTCGAGTGATGGTGGAGTGCTGTGAAACTAGTTTCAAGTGACTGTGCGTGCTATGGAACTAATTTAGTTTCAAGTGACTGAGGAGTGCTTTGATACTAGTCTCAAGTGACTGTGGAGTGCTCTGAAACTTGTTTCAAGTGACTGTGGAGTGCTATGGAACTAATTTAGTTCAAGTGACTGGGGAGTGCTGTGAAACTAGTCTCAAGTGACGATGGAGTGCTGTGAAACTAGTCTCAAGTGACGATGGAGTGCTGTGAAACTAGTTTTAAGTGACTGTGGAGTATTGTGAAATTAGTCTCAAGTGACTGTGGAGTGCTGTGAAATTAGTCTCAAGTGACTGAGGAGTGCTTGAAACTAGTCTCAAGTGACTGTGGAGTGCTCTGAAACTTAGTTTCAAGTGACTGTGGAGTGCTATGGAACTAATTTAGTTTCAAGTGACTTTGGAGTGCTGTGAAACTAGTCTCAAGTGTCTGTGGAGTGCTTTGAAACTAGTCTTGAATGACTGTGGAGTGCTGTGAAACTAGTCTCAAGTGACTGGGGAGTGCTGTGAAACTAGTCTCGAGTGACGGTGGAGTGCTGTGAAACTAGTTTCAAGTGACTGTGGAGTGCTATGGAACTAATTTAGTTTCAAGTGACTGGGGAGTGCTGTGAAACTAGTCTCAAGTGACTGTGGAGTGCTGTGAAACTAGTCTCGACTGACGGTGGAGTGCTGTGAAACTAGTGTAAAGAGACTGTGGAGTGCTGTGAAACTAGTTTAAAGTGACTGTGGAGTCCTATGGAACTAATGTAGTTTCAAGTGACTGGGGAGTGCTGTGAAACTAGTCTCAAGTGACTGAAGAGTGCTGTGAAACTAGTCTCGAGTGACTGTGGAGTGCTGTGAAACTAGTCTCGAGTGACTGTGGAGTGCTGTGAAACTAGTCTCGAGTGACGGTGGAGTGCTGTGAAACTAGTCCCAAGTGACTGTGGAGTGCTGGGAAACTAGTCTCAAGTGTCTGTGGAGTGCTGTGAAACTAGTTTCAAGTGACTGTGGAGTGCTATGGAACTAATATAGTTTCAAGTGACTGGGGAGTGCTGTGAAAGTAGTCTCAAGTGAGTGTGGAGTGCTGTGAAACTAGTCTTGAGTGACTGTTGAGTGCTGTGAAACTAGTCTCGAGTGACGGTGGAGTGCTGTGAAACTAGTTTCAAGTGACTGTGGAGTGCTATGGAACTAATTTAGTTTTAAGTGACTGGGGTTTGCTGTGAAACTAGTCTCAAGTGACCATGGAGTGCTTTGAAACTAGTTTCAAGTGACTGTGGAATGTTATGGAACTAATTCAGTTTCAAGTGACTGGAGCGTGCTGTGAAACTAGTCTCAAGTGACTGTGGAGTGCTGTGAAACTAGTTCCAAGTGATTGTGGAGTGCTATGGAACTAATTTAGTTTCAAGTGACTGGTGAGTGCTGTGAAACTAGTCTCAAGTGACTGTGGAGTGCTGTGAAACTAGTTTCAAGTGACTGTGGAGTGCTATGGAACTAATTTAGTTTCAAGTGACTGGGGAGTGCTGCGAAACTAGTTTTGAGTGACAGTGGAGTGCTGTGAAACTAGTCTCGAGTGATGGTGGAGTGCTGTGAAACTAGTTTCAAGTGACTGTGGAGTGCTATGGAACTAAATTAGTTTCAAGTAACTGAGGAGTGCTGTGAAACTAGTCTCAAGTGACTGTGGAGTGCTGTGAAACTAGTTTGAAGTGACTGTGGAGTGCTATGGAAGTAATTTAGTTTCAAGTGACTGAGGAGTGCTGTGAAACTAGTCTCAAGTGACGATGGAGTGCTGTGAAACTAGTTTCAAGGGACGATGGAGTGCTGTGAAACTAGTTTTAAGTGACTGTGGAGTGCTGTGAAACTAGTTTTAAGTGACTGGAGTGCTGTGAAATTAGTCTCAAGTGACTTTGGAGTGCTCTGAAATTAGTCTCAAGTGACTTTGGAGTGCTGTGAAACGAGTCTCAAGCGACTGAAGAGTGCTGTGAAACTAGTCTCAAGTGACGGTGGAGTGCTGTGAAATTAGTCTGATTTGACTGTGGAGTGCTGTGAAACTAGTCTCGAGTGACAGTGGAGTACTTTGAAACTATTTTCAAGTGACTGTGGAGTGCTGTGAAACTAGTCTCAAGTGACTGTGGAGTGCTGTGAAACTAGTCTCAAGTGACTGTGGAGTGCTGTGAAACTACAGTAGTTTTAAGTGACTGTGGAGTGCTATGGAACTAATTTAGTTTCAAGTAACTGGGGAGTGCTATGAATCTAGTCTCAAGTGACTGGAGTGCTGTGAAACTAGTGTCAAGTGACTGTGGAGCGCTGTGATACTAGTCTGAAGTGACTGGAGTGCTGTGAAACTAGTCTCAAGTGACTGGGGAGTGCTATGAAATTAGTCTCAAGTGACTGGGGAGTGCTATGAAACTAGTCTCAAATGACTGGGGAGTGCTATGAAACTAGTCTCAAGTGACTGGAGTGCTGTGAAACTAGTCTTAAGTGACTGGGGAGTGCTGTGAAACTAGTCTTAAGTGACTGGGGAGTGCTGTGAAGCTATTTTTAAATGACTGGGGAGTAATATGACAGTAGTCTCAAGTGACTGTGGAGTGCTGTGAAACTAGTCTCAAGTGAGTGTGGAGTGCTCTGAAACTAGTCTCAAATGACTGGTGAGTGCTGTGAAACTAGTCTCAAATGACTGGGGAGTGATATGAAACCAGTTGCAAGTGACTGTGGAGTGCTATTGAATTAGTTTCAAGTGGGTGGCGGAGTGCTGTGAAGTTTTTCAAATGACTGGGGAGTAATATGACAGTATTCTCAAGTGACTGTGGAATGCTGTGAAACTAGTCTCAAGTGACTGGGGAGTGCTGGGAAACTAGTCTCAAGTGACTGTGGATTGCTGTGAAACTAGTCTCAAGTTACTGGAGAATGCTGTGAAACTAGTTTAAAGTGACTGGGGAGTACTGTGAAACTAGTCTCAAGTGACCGTGGAGTGCTGTGGAACTAGTCTCAAGTGACTGTGGAGTGCTGTGGAACTAATTTCAAGTGACTGTGGAGTGTTATGGAATTAGTTTCAAGTGAGTGGAGAATGCTTTGAGACTAGTTTCAAGTGCCTGGGTATTGCTGTGTAGCTATTTTTAAGTGACTGGGTAGTAATATGACACTAGTCTCAAGTGACCGTGGAATGCTGTGAAAATAGTCTCAATTGACTGGGGAGTGCTTTGAAACTAGTCTCAAGTGACTGTGGAGTGTTGTGAAACCAGACTCAATTGACTGGGGAATACTGTGAAAATAGTCTCAAGTGACAGGGGAGTGCTGTGAAACTTGTCTCAAGTGACAGGGGAGTGCTGTGAAACTTGTCTCAAGTGAAGGTGTAGTGCTGTGAAACTAGTTTCAAGTGACTGGGGAGTGCTATGGAGCTAGTTTCAAGTGAGTGGGTATTGCTGTGAGACTAGGTTTAAATGCCTGGAGATTTCTGTTAAGCTATTTTTAAGTGACTAGCCAGTAATATGACATTAGTCTCAAGTGACTGTGGAATGCTATGAAACTAGTCTCACGTGACTGGGGAGTGTTGTGAAACTTGTCTCAAGTGACTGGGGAGTGCTGTGAAACTATTCTCAAGTGACTGGGGAGTGCTATGAAACTAGTATCAAGTAATTGTGGAGTGCTGTGAAACTAATCTAAAGTGACTGTGGAGTGCTATGGAACTAGTTTCAAATGACTGGGGAGTGCTGTGAAACTAGTCCCAAGTGACTGGGGAGTGCTGTGAAACTAGTCTCTATACTGGGGAGAACTGTGAAACTAGTCTGAAGTGACTTTGGAGTACTGTGAAACTAGTCTGAAGTGACTGGGGAGTGCTGTGAAACTAGTTTCAAGTAACTGTGGATGCTGTGAAACTAGTTTCAAGTGACTGGGGAGTGCTGTGAAACTAGTTTCAAGTTACTGGGGAGTGATGTAAAATTAGTCTCAAGTGACTGTGGAGTGCTGCGAAACTAGTTTCAAGTGACTTGGGAGTGCTCTGAAGCTAGCTTCAATTGACTAGGGAGCGCTGTGAAACTAGTTTCAATTGCCTGGGGAGTGCTGTGACACTAGTCTCAAGTGACCGTAAAGTGCTGTAAAATTAGTCTCCAGTGACTGTGGAGTGCTGCGAAACTAGTTTCAAGTGACTATGGAGTGTTATGGAACTAGTCTCAAGTGACCGTGGAGTGCTGGGAAATTAGTCTCGAGTAACTGTGGAGTGCTGTGAAACTAGTTTCAAGTGGCTATGGAGTGCTATGGAGCTAGTTTCAAGTGACTGTGGAGTGCTGTGAAACTAGTTTCAAGTGACTCGGGAGTGCTGTGAAACTAGAATCAAGTGACTGTGGAGTGCTATGGAACTTGTTTCAAGTGACTGGGGAGTGCTGTAAAACTAGTCTTAAGTGACTGTGGAGTGCCATGAAACTAGTTTCAAGTGACTGGGGAGTGCCGTGAAACTATTTTTTAGTGACTGTGGAGTGCTATGGAGTTAGTTTCAAGTGACTCGGGAGTGCTGTGAAACTAGTATCAAGTGACTGTGGAGTGCTATGGAACTTGTTTCAAGTGACTTGGGAGTGCTGTAAAACAAGTCTTAAGTGACTGTGGAGTGCCATGAAACTAGTCTCAAGTGACTGGGGAGTGCCGTGAAACTAGTTTCAAGTGACTGTGGAGTGCTATGTAGTTAGTTTCAAGTGACTGTGGAGTGCTGTGAAACTAGTTTCAAGTGACAGTGGAGTGTTATGGAGCTAGCTTCAAGTGACTGGAGTTTTGTGAAACTGGTTTCAAGTCACTGTGGTGTGCTATGGAACAAGATTAAAGTGATTGGGGAATGTTGTGAAGCTAGTTTCAAGTGAGTGTGGGGTGCTTTGAAGCTAGTTTTACATGACTGGTGACTGCTGTGAAACTAGTTTCAATTGAGTGGGGAGTGCTGTGAAACTAGTTTCAAGTGACTGTAGAGTGCTATGGAACTAGTTTCAAGTGACTGTGGAGTGCTATGGAACTATTTTCAAGTGACTCGGGAGTGCTGTGAGAATAATTTCAATTGACTGGGGAGTACTGTGAAATTAGTTTCAAGTGACTCAGGAGTCACATTTATGGGGAGTCATCTCACACGTTTACACCGGAGAACAAGAAATGATACTACAAAACAGATTTCCGAAATACAACTGCATTTTCATTCTCTCTATTTTGGCGGATTTGCTCACGTCCTGCTGTGATCCATCAACTCTCCACATCAACAGTTTCATGAATTTCCAAAATTCTTGTTATATAATGGTTGGTTCCGAGTTTTTGGTTGGAATAGGAACAAATGTTTCCAGAAGGATTCTTTATCGTTTTTATCTCCTTTGTGAATAGGTATTTGATCATATCGGTCATTTCTCTTTTAAAACGGAATTGAAAGAATATATGAATCAGCATATGAATATTTGATTATGAGTTTATATACAATTTCAATATCAATATATTTTTTCTATATTGGAAGGTATTTCTGTTTTCGTGAACTCTTTTCAGTAGTAATTATTACTATTATTATTATTACTACTTTTATTATTATTATTATTACTACTTTTATTATTATTATTATTATTGTTATTATTTTTATTATTATTATTATTATTATTATTATTATTATTATTACTATTGTTATTATTATTATTATTATTATTACTACTCTTAATATTATTATTAATATTTTTATTATTTTTATTTTTATTATTATTTTCACTATTATTATTATTATTATTATTTTTATTATTATCATTATTTTTATCATTATTATTATTATCATTATTATTATTATTATTATTATTATTATTATTATTATTATTATTATTATTATTATTATTATTATTATTATAAAACTTACTTTTCTGATCCAGTCATAAGTCAAGGAATAGTCTTATCTCCATGAATCACAGAAAATGATGAGATAATCACCATTATCAAATCCCCAGAGACCTCTCTCAACCTTCACCTGAACTGAGGTGCCTCAACCGATGCAAAACCTTTCGAAAATGGCGAAGGGAATCTGAATGTTGTCCTTTGGCAGCGGAGCAGTTAAAGGGATCCTTTGGTGCATTAATAAATCGCCGAAACTGTGGATTAATTTCCGAACATTCCATTTGGTGGTGATTCTTAATAGTCTTTCATCTGCATGTCCGATACTTGCTTCCTTAGTATGCATTGCCGTGTAGGAAATGAATGATTTCAATTTCATTTTAAGTCTTGTTATTGCAGAGTTAGACTTTGCAGTTTCAGCTTAGCAAGTAATATATATATATATATATATATATATATATATATATATATATATATATATATATATATATATATATATATATATATATGATAAATTTTGCATATATACAGGTAGACATGTTTATTCATATTCGGATAAGTTATATATTTTAATACACTAATGTCTGCATTCTCTTACCGACATCGGGATCAGTCTCAAGGCGAAACCACTCTAAGACAATAACATTTGACGGGCCCAGAATCATGGCTAAATGGTAGTGTCAATGTCATACAAGTATCTTGGACCAGGGTTCGATTCCCGGCCTGTTAGATACTGTTGTCTTTGAATGGTTTCGCCATGGGATTCTGATTTCAAGGTCGGTAAGAGAATACAGACATTAATGTATTAAAATATATAACTTATCTGAATAGGAAAAAAGCACGTCTATATATATATATGCAAAATTTATATATATATATATATATATATATATATATATATATATATATATATATATATATATATATATATATATATATATATATATATACTGTATGTATAGGCTAAATATATATATATATATATATATATATATATATATATAAATGTATAACTATATATATATATATATATATATATATATATATATAAATGTATAACTATATACATATATATATATATATATATATATATATATATATATATATATATATATAAATGTATAACTATATATATATATATATATATATATATATATATATATATATATATATATATATACATATATATATGTATATATATAAATATATGTATATATATATAAATATATATATGCACCGAACTACATACAGTATATATACATTACCATCGCTGGACAATACAACCCTCTCTCTCTCTCTCTCTCTCTCTCTCTCTCTCTCTCTCTCTCTCTCTCCCCGAGTTTCGACACATCCTTGAGTAACTTGATATGTCTCTCTCTCTCTCTCTCTCTCTCCCCGAGTTTCAACACATCCTTGAGTAACTTGATATGGCCTTAATCCTGTTTACTTTCTGAACTTTTCATCATAAGTTTGTGTTGTTCTCAGCTATGAAGAAGACAAAAGCTTGAAATTTTGTCATAAAAATTTGATTACTCGTATGTTATTTCTATTTTGAGCATTCGAAATGGAAGTTACTCAAACCTGATGGGGAGTGCTATAAAGCTTGTTTGAAGTGACTGGGGAGTCCTATGATGCTAGATTCAAGTGCCCGGGGAGTGTTTTGATTCTAGTTTCGTGTGACTGGAGAGAGCTGTGATATTAGTTCAATTGACTGATGATTGCTTATACTAGTTTCAAGTGATTTGGGATTGCTGTGATAATAGTTTCAAGTGACTGGGGAGTGCAGTGAAACTAGTTTAAATTGACTGGGGCGTGCTGTGATGCAAGTTTCAAGTGATGGGGAGTTCTATGATAGTAGGTTCATGGGACTATGAAGCTCTGTGATACTAGTTTCAAGTGACTGGGGATGCTGATACTAGTTTCAAGGGACTTGGGAGAGTTTGAAGTGAATTGGGAGAGCTGTGATACTAGTTTCGATTAACTGGACAGACCGCTCAAACTAGTTTCAAGTGACTGTGGAGTGTTGTGATACTAGCTTCAAGTGACTGGGGAGTGTTGTGATACTAGTTTAAAGTGACTGGGGAGTGCACTCAAACTAGTTTGAAGTGACTGGGGTGTGCTGTGATACTAGTTTCAAGTGACTAGGGGGTGCACTCTAACTAGTTTCAAGTGACATGGGAGGTCTGTGAAACTAGTTTCAAGTGACTGGGGCGTGCTGTGAAAATAGTTTCAAGTGACTGGGTAGTGCTCTGATATAGTAGGGTGAGGCAATTTTGGACACCTTTTTAGTAACCTTTGTACAAAATCTATTTTAATAATTTATGACCAAATACCAAACATGTTTTCAAGAGAGGGAGGTCTCATCTATAAAAATGGCTTGTTTCATAATCATCAAAGAATTAGAAATTCTCGTATTACAGTAATAAAAAAAATATCTCAGAGGCGAGGCAATTTTGGACAGTGAGGGAATTTTGAACACGTCTGTATCTCTAGTAAACGCCAACGTTCAGTTGGGCAAACTATGACAATTTGTGGTCCCTATCAATATAAATATGCTAGAAAAAAATGATAGGCTAACATTAATTTTTGTGTCCGTAATTCAAGATTATCCAATTTTGCCTCACCAAGAAAAAGAGTGAGAGATTTGCCTGTTCAATTTTGCATGACCATGGTTTTGAAAACTGTCCAATTTTGCCTTACTATATGAATAGGTAAATCAAACTTTGTATTCGAGCGCACAAATATACTTTTATGTATAAATATGCATGCTATATGTAATCATAAAAATTCAAAATAAGACATAAGGGGTGCAGTAAAAGGGGTGTCTGCCCAAGGTGACACCCTAAAAGTGAGTGACACCCTGAGCGTTACATTAAAAAAAAAGTTTCTTTCTAGCTCGATGGTTATGATATGATTTTCAGAAAGTAAATTCCCAAAGAGCCTGGGGGTAAAAGGGTTAATACTGGGGACACTCTTAAAGCAGTTGACACTCAGGGGGGAAACCTTCAAAAAGATTGACCAAAACATGGTAACATCCTCGAGAGGGGTGTCAACCCAAATGCTAGAAATATCTAAAAAAAAAAAAAAAACTATATACATTGTTCCTATAACAATTCACATATCCAAGTGAAAATTTCAGGAATTGAAATAGAATATATTTTCTCTGTTCCTGCTAATTTCCATGTTGATAACTGTCATGTTGCCTTTTTGATATGGTGTTAAATGGAGCAGCATTAGAGTGAACAGCATGATAGATACATCAAGGAGGGGCAAAGCTGATCCCATAAACAATATTCGTCCTAAGTTCTACCTATCCATTTTATTCTTATCATTGTTACCTCATACTATGAACGAGCCATGAAAGAGATACTTTTACCTACAAAAGAAAGGGATACAACCGAAGATTTAAGAAAAAAGATGAAATGAAGACAAATAAAAGGAAAAACAAAAAGAGAGATAGAAACATTACAATTCATGGAAATACAAAGCAACCAAATATCTCTCGATTCTTTAAGAAAAAAATGTCTGCAAACACTAATGTAAGTACAAAAAAATCTAAATTGACCAGGGTAATAAATAGTGATAATTGAACTGCTAGGATAGTCCCGGTAGTGAATGATAAGGATTTATTCATACTTAAAATAAAAGAAATAAAATAGAAATTAAAATTATTTTGGAAGATATTAAGGATCGTTCATTATTTTGCATTGGTAGAGCAACAAAAGGCTTTTTAGAGGAAGAAGGAGGCTAAATGACTGATGATGATATGTGGGCAGTGGCTTATGCCCATATATCATCATCATCATCTCCCACGCCTATTGACGCAAAGGGCCTCAATTAGATTTCGCTAGTCGTCTCTATCTTCAGCTTTTAATTCAATACTTCTCCAATCACAATGTCCTACTTCATGCTTTATAGTCCTGGGTCTTCCGACTCTTCTAGTGACTTGTGAAGGCCAGTTTAAAGTTTGGTAAACTAATGTTTCTTAGGGAGAACATAGAGCATCCCCAAACCATCTCCATCTACCCCTCACCATGATCTCATCCACATTTGGCGTTCGAGTAATCTCTCTTAGTTTCATTTCTAATCCTGTCCTGTCATTTAACACCCAATATTCTTCTGAGGGCTTTGTTCTCAAATCTACGAAATGAGTTTCATTAATATACTAAGATACACGACCACACAGTAACACCGATCTCACTAAACTGATATATAGCCTGATTATTATATGTAATTTTAGGCGACCTGATTTACAAATTTGACCTAACCTAGCCATCCTCTGATTTGCTTTTTTCAATCTTTCATTAAACTCAAATTCTAAAGCTCCTATATTAGATATCATAGTTCCTAAATATTTAGATAATTCTACCTCATTAATCCTTTATCCTTTCAAAGATATTTCATCTTCCATTGCATATTCCGTTCTCATCATCTGTCTTTCTTCTAATTATCTCGAGCCCAACCTCATGTGATTTTTCATGTATTCTGGTAAGCGAGCTTTCCAAGCCCTGTGGTGTTCTGCTGATTAGGACAGAGTCATCAGCATACTCTAGGTCTCCTAATTTTTTGTTACCAATCCAGTCCAATCCTTCTCCACCACAAAATTTGCCAGAGCACATAATCAAAAGCTTTTTCATAGCCCACATATACCATCAAAAGTGGAATTCTATATTCTACATATTGCTGTACCACATGTCTTGAATGAAAATTAGGTCAGTACAACTTCTACCTTTTCTAAATCCTGCTTGTTCATCACTCAACTTTTCATCAATCTTTCTCTCTAGTCTCTTTAGAATGAGTATTCTATATATTTTCATGAAGGCTGACGTAAGTGTGATACCTCTGTAATGATTGCAATCAGTCAGATCTTTTTTTGTCATTTTCACCAGCACTCCTAGCTCCCATACATAAGGCTTTGCCTCTTCAAGCCACATTCTACAAAATAATCTCGTAGGTAATCTGGGAGTCACTTCATTTTCAGGTAATATCATCTCAGCAGTTATTCCTTCGTATCCAGGGGCTTTCCATCTTTTGAGATTTTCTTTTAAGAATAGCTTCGACTTCAAACACACCTAGTTCATTCATGGGCACACCAAGATCTTCATCTGTTTCAGGTATATCCACCAAATTATTCCCTTCGTATTTCCTATTCACGACCTCACTAAAGTGTTCAATCCAACGTTACCTTTCTTCATGTTCTTTGTTATAACAGATCCATCTTTCTTTTTGATGGGTATATGCTTCTTTTTTTTCCCGTAGAGATTTCATTAATAATTCCAAGAGCAATTTCTACAACAAAGCCGCTCCCTGAATTCATAGCTTTGTCAACCTCATCTGCTTTCCTGTATAAATATTCTCTCTTATCATTCCTGATACTTCTTATGACTTCACTATCAATACTGAAATACTTGGCATGCTCTACCTTGTAATTTTCATTACTTCCTCGAAAACTTTAAGAAATCTATTTTTGTCTCTGTCTTCTTTTTATAGTATCCCAAGTATCATTTGATATCCATGGTTTTCTCCTTGTAACTGCACGTCCCAAAACTTCGTCTCTTAAAGTCTAAGACTGTAAATCGATTCCTACATTCACTTACAAAGATTTCTGTGCTCATCCTCTAGATGTCCAGAAGCTTAGTTGTATCAAACTTAGGTATTCTATCTAAATTTCTGTTGGGTTCTTTCAGTTTTAATATTTGTGTGGCAATGGGGACCTGGTGATCACTACCAATAACTGCACCTCTATAGCTTGTTACATTCCCCAGAGTCCTCCTCCTTTCTTTATCAATGGCTATGTGATCTATTTGATATCTATAATTGCCACATGGTGAAGTCCTTGTATATTTATGGATCTCCTTGTGCTGGAAAAGAGTACCCACAGTAACAAGATTGTTTGTTGAACAATAACTTATAAAATGTGCCCCATTTTCATTTGCAACTTCGCCAAGAACCTCATCACCCATCACATTTTCTATCCCTTGGTTATTCCTTCCAACATTAGCATTGAAGTCATTAATCACAATTTTCATATCTCTCTAGCATATCTCTCTTTTAGCATTAGAGGGTATTTGACCTTTATTTTGAGGCTCCTTACTTTTAGCATTAGAGGGTCTTTGAGGCTGCTCACTTATAGCATTAGAGTCTCTTTGGCCTCTATTTTGAGGCTCTACTTTTAGCATTAGAAGCTATTTGACCTCTATTTTGAGGCTCCTTACTTTTAGCATTAGAGGGTCTTTGACCTTTATTTTGAGGCTTCTTATGTTTAGCATTAGAGGTTCTTTGACTCTACTTTGAGGCTCCTTACTTTTAGCATTAGAAGCTCTTTGACCTCTATTTTGAGGCTCCTTACTTTTAGCATTAGAGGCTCTTTGACCTCTATTTTTTGGCTCCTTACTTTTAACATTAGAGGCTCTTTGACCTCTATTTTGAGGCTCCTTACTTTTAGCATTAGAGGCTCTTTGACCTCTAATTTGAGGCTCCATACTTATAGCATTAGAGGCTCTTTGACCTCTATTTTGAGGCTCCTTACTTTTAGCATTAGAGGCTCTTTGACTTCTATTTTGAGGCTCCTTACTTTGAGCATTAGAGGGTCTTTGACCTCTATTTTGAGCCTTCTTATGTTTAGCATTAGAGGTTCTTTGACTGTATTTTTAGGCTCCTTACTTTTAGCATTAGAAGCTCTTTGACCTCTATTTTGATGCTTGTTACTTTTAGCATTAGAGGCTCTTTCACCTCTATTTTTTGGCTCCTTACTTTAAGTATTAGAGGCTCTTTGACCTCTATTTTGAGGCTTCTCACGTTTAGCATTAGAGTCTCTTTGACCTCTAATTTGAGGCTCCTTATTTTTAGCATTAGGGGCTTTTTTACCTCTAATTTGAGGCTCCTTACTTTTAGCATTAGGGGCGTTTTTACCTCTTATTTTGAGGCTCCTTACTTTTAGCATTAGTGGCTTTTTGACCTCTGTTTTGAGGCTCCTTACTCTTTGACCTCTATTTTCAGGCTTCTTACGTTTAGCATTAGAGGGTCTGACCTCTGTTTTGAGGCTCCTTACTTTTAGTATTGGAGGTTCTTTGACGTCTATATGGAGGCTCCTACTTTTAGCATTAGAGGATCTTTGACCTCTATTTTGAGGCTCTATACTTATAGCATTAGAGGCTCTTTGACCTCTATTTTGAGGCTCCTTACTTTTAGCATTAGAGGCTCTTTGACTTCTATTTTGAGGCTCCTTACTTTGAGCATTAGAGGGTCTTTGACCTCTATTTTGAGCCTTCTTATGTTTAGCATTAGAGGTTCTTTGACTCTATTTTGAGGCTCCTTACTTTTAGCATTAGAAGCTCTTTGACCTCTATTTTGATGCTTGTTACTTTTAGCATTACAGGCTCTTTCACCTCTATTTTTAGGCTCCTTACTTTAAGTATTAGAGGCTCTTTGACCTCTATTTTGAGGCTTCTCACGTTTAGCATTAGAGTCTCTTTGACCTCTAATTTGAGGCTCCTTATTTTTAGCATTAGGGGCTTTTTTACCTCTAATTTGAGGCTCCTTACTTTTAGCATTAGGGGCGTTTTTACCTCTATTTTGAGGCTCCTTACTTTTAGCATTAGAGGCTTTTTGACCTCTGTTTTGAGGCTCCTTACTCTTTGACCTCTATTTTCAGGCTTCTTACGTTTAGCATTAGAGAGTCTGACCTATGTTTTGAGGCTCCTTACTTTTAGTATTGGAGGTTCTTTGACGTCTATTTTGAGGCTCCCTACTTTTAGCATTAGAGGATGTTTGACCTCTATTTTGAGGCTCCTTACTTTTAACATTAGGGGCTCTTTGACCTCTGTTTTGAGGCTCCTTACGTTTAGCATTAGAGGTTCTTTGACTTCTATTTTGAGGTGCTATACTCTAGCATTAGAGTTTCTTTGGCCTTTATTTTAATCCCCTTACCTCTAACATCAATAGCTCTTTGAGGCTATTCGACATCAGTTTTCAGGTGACACCTCTATAATTAAAGGCTTTTTTTATACTTCTTCATATAAAGGCTGTCCTTCTCTATTCTCTTCTGTCTTTTATAGTTTTTCAAAATCTTATTTGCTTAGTTCGCCAGTCTCCTTCGAGATTCTAAGAGACATTTCAGTGCTCTTTGTCCTCGGTTCGTCAGATTCTTCGGAGAAATCGATGGCTTTCATTTCTTTACCTATAAGGGCGATGGCTAAGGACATGGATGCCATTGATTTCTCGGCATAGCTATACGCCATCATACTAAAGTCAACGAAGACCAACACAATATATTTACCAATGCCGTCCTGATATGTTCTATCTTCAATGCCGAATTTTGAAGAAACACACGCCGCTCACCGCTTTGCAACAATGCTATCCAATTATAGTACATCGTCGCTAAACTGCAAGCAAATTATCCTTCAAGGCGATTACATTATGATCTTCAAAGCTCGCCAACTTCGGCAGCACCTCCAAACTATCCGTAGATGAAGGTGTTCCGAATAGCCTCCAGTTCATCCTGTAGCTGTAACAAAATTCTCAGTCAGTTACCTGTTCCGCCAGAACGCGAGCTCTGTGAGTAAAGTGAAATCCTCCTACCAATGTTCACTGCGTAAACTTCCATAGCTACAGTACATACAGATCGTGAGGTGTTGCAAGGTATGTTTTTAAGAAGAGAGAGAGAGAGAGAGAGAGAGAGAGAGAGAGAGAGAGAGAGAGAGAGAGAGAGAGAGAGAGAGAGAGAGAGAGAGAGATCAGGTCTTCAGAAGTCTTTAGGAATCCTGGGCGGAGCCGTTCAGAACTGCTCCGGGAAGATTCCGTTCTGGAGTCATTCAGAACTCTATGCTAAGTCTACGGCTATTTCTTCTGAAGTCATTTGGAGAGGAGATTCAGGAAGATTTTCTTCCGAAATCGTTCAGAGATTTTTGGAATCATCCAGAATTCCATGCTAAGTCTATGGGAATTTCTTCTGAATCCTTTTGGAGATGCACGAAGATTTTCTCCCGAAGCCGTTTAGGACTGGCGAAAAAATTCTCTCTTTTTCTCTGGTTTCAATAGTAATAATAATAATAATGATAATGATAATGATAATGATGATCAAAAAATTACGTGATTTGATTTACAGCTCCGTGAAGATTCCGTTCTGGACACAATCAGAACTCTATGCTAAGTCTACGGCTATTTCTTGTAAAGACATTTGGAGATACAGGGTTTTCTTTCGAAGTCGTTCAGATTCGCATCTGGAATCATTCAGAATTCCATGCTAAGTCTATGGTAATTTCTTCTGAATCCATTTGGAGAACCACGATTTTCTTCCGAAGCCATTTAGAACTCGCGAAAATTTCTCTTTTTCTCTAGTTTCAATAGGCCCTAATAACTCATATTAATAATAATAATAATAATAATAATAATAATAATAATAATAATAATAATAATATGATGATGATGATGATGATAATGAATAAATAATAAAATATAAAAAATAAAAAATAATAGATAAGAATTAATAACAATAACAATAACAATAATAATGAACCGTGATTTGATCTACTTCTCCGGTAAGATTCCGTTTTTGAGTCATTTAGAACTCTATGCTAAGTCTACGGCTATTTCTTCTGAAGCAATTTGCAGATCGACGAAGAGTTTCTTTCGAAGCCGTTTAGGACTAGCGAAAAAATCTCTCTTTCTCTAGTTTCAATAGTCCCTAATAACTCATAATAATAAAAATAATAATCATAATAATAATAATAAAGTTTTGTAAGTAACAATCCGCTACCTACTGCTCACCATTTGGTTAATGCCTTTTCTACTCTTGGAGTCATCATCATTATTCCTACCCCTTCTCTTCTATCTCCATCTGTTCCTTAGGGCCAATATAACCAAACTATATTTCATAAATTCATTCTCTACTAGCTGTAACTTCCCAGTTTGATTTATGGTTCTAACATTTCAATTACCAATTTTCAATTTTTCTTTAGTATTTACAAACCGGGAGTTTCTTAGCAACCCACTACGGCCGGGACTGGGGGCAATTCTTTCATGTTCGCTTTCCATAGACTGACTAAATCCATAGAGGATTCATAGGCTAAATTCATCAAAGAATAACCAGTTTCTTAGTGATGCGCAGCGCCTATCTAAATAAGGCAAGTGACCCCTGCCGGTCCATACTAATTCCAGTAAGATCAACTGCCGAGCATTAGAAGTAGAGGAGTATCCAGAGCACCAAACGGATACACACCTTTTTCAAATTACAGATGGAATTAATGGTCTTTTATTTATGGAATCCATGCCTCAGAGAGAATGTTTAGTGCCATATTTAAAAGTACTGAAGCTGTTTTTTGAGCATTCGACTGAATTAAATAGACCCGTCATATATTCAAGCATTTAAATTGCCACGTATATGGCTATAGTATATTTTGAATTGTTCACCTTTATTTCCAATTTAGTACTTGTCCCTATTTTCTCATTAGTAATAGGTTTGATTATCATTTTCTATGAAAAGAAAATTTTTTCTTTTTTATTTTCTTATAAATCAATACGATTTTCTATTGAAATAAATGATAGAAAATATTTTCAAAGAACTATCATTTATCTATATTTCTAGTTAGAATTATTAAGAATATATATATATATATATATATATATATATATATATATATATATATATATATATATATATATATATATATATATATATATATATATATATATATAAACAGATAGATAAATAGATAGATAGATGGATAGATTGACAATTTACAAAATCAATTACTTTATAACTTATCATTATGAATTGATGTTTTCTTTTTTTTTCTTTTTTTTTCTTTTTTAAATTAAGTGTCCAACATAGCCTTACCATTTTTCAAGGCGAGGCAAAATTGGACACTAGATATTCCATATTTTTTCTTTCATTCATTTTTTATTTTAAACCTTCCTTTAGCATCATCCACTAATTTGTTTTTAGAAAAAATAATTTCATTTCTGAGAAATCCTAAAATGAAGGTGAGGCAATTATTGGACACCCATATTCAACAATTTATGTAGGTATACTTAATACTTTTTAAAAACCAGACATACTAAAATTTATAAAGTAGAAGGTTGGGCAATTTCTAATAGCAGTATAGTTTTCGAAAATTATAAATAGTTTTAGAGATATTTTATCTGTCTAATATTAGCCTTACTTGTCCAAAATTGCCTATGTCCGAAATTGCCTTACCCTAATATACTAGTTTCAAGTAACTGGGGAGTGCTGTGAAACTAGTTATAAGTGACTGGGAAATGTTGAGAAACTAATTTCAACTAGTTTCATGTGACTGGGGAGTGCTGTGAAACTAGTTTCAAGTGACTGGGGAATGCTGTGAAACTAGTTATAAGTGACTGGGAAATGTTGAGAAACTAATTTCAAGTGACTGGGGAGTGCTGTGAAACTAGTTTCAAGGGCCTGGGTAGTGCTTTGAAACTCATTTCAAGTGACTGGAGAGTGCTGTGAAACAAGTTTCTAGTGACTTGGGTGTACTGTCAAAATAGTTTCAAGTGTCTAGGTCGTGCGTCTAAGCTAGTTTCAAATGACTGGGGAGTGCTGTGAAACTAGTTTAAAGTGGCTGGGGATTGATGTGAAACTACTTTCAAGTGACCGGGAGTGCTGTGAAACTCACTTGAAATGACTGGAAAGTGTCGTGGAACGAGGTCCAAGTGACTTTGGATTGCTGTGAAACTAGTTTCAAGTAACTGGGGAGTGCTATGATAATAGTTTCAAGTGACTGGGGAGTGCTGTGAAACTAGTTTCAAGTGACTGGTGATTGCTGTGAAACTAGTTTCAAGTGACTTGAGAGTGCCGAGAAACTAGTTTCAAGTGACTGAGGATTGCTGTTAAACTAGTTTCAAGTGACTAGGGATTGCTGTGATACTAGTTTTAAGTGACTTGGGAGTTCTGTGAAACTCATTTTAAGTGACTGTGGAGCGCTATGGAACTAATTTCAAGTGACTGGGGAATGCTGTGAAACTAGTCTCAAGTAACTGGGTAGTGCTGTGAAACATTTAAAGTGACTGGAGAGTACTTTGAAACTAGATTAAAGTGACTGGGGAGTGTTGTGAAACTCATTTCAAGGGACTATAGAGTACTGTGAAACTAGTTTCAAGTAACTGGGAAGTGCTGTGAAACTCATTTAAAGTGACTGGAGAGTACTGTAAAATTTGTTTCTAGTGACAGGGGATTGCACTCAATCTAGTTTCAAGTGACTGGGGAATGCTGTGAAACTAGTTTCAAGTGACTGGGGAATACTGTGAAACTAGTTGCAAGTGACTGGGGAATGCTGTGAAACTAGTTTCAAGTGACTGGGGAATGCTGTGAAACCAGTTTCAAGTGACTGGGGAATGCTGTGAAATTAGTTTCAAGTGACTGGGGAATACTGTGAAACTAGTTTCAAGTGACTGGGGAATGCTGTGAAACCAGTTTCAAGTGACTGGGGAATGCTGTGAAACTAGTTTCAAGTGACTGGGGAGTGCCGTGAAACTAGTTTCAAGTGACTGGTAAGTGCTGTGAAACTAGCTTCAAGTGACTGGGGAATGCTGTGAAACTAGTTTAAAGTGACTGGGGAGTGCTGTGAAACTAGTTTCAAGTGACTGGGGAATGCTGCGAAACTAGTTTAAAGTGACTGGGGAGTGCTGTGAAACCAGTTTCAAGTGATTAGGGAATGCTGTGAAACTAGTTTAAAGTGACTGGGGAGTGCTGTGAAACTAGTTTCAAGTGACTGAGGAATGCTGTGAAACTAGTTTCAAGTAACTGGGGAATGCTGTGAAACCAGTTTCAAGTGACTGAGGAATGCTGTTAAACTAGATTCAAGTGACTAAGGAGTGCTGTGAAACTAGTTTCAAGTGACTGGGGAATGCTGTGAAACTAGTTTCAAGTGACTGGGGAATGCTGTGAAACCAGTTTCAAGTGACTGGGGAATGCTGTGAAACTAGTTTCAAGTGACTGGGGAGTGCTGTGAAACTAGTTTCAAGTGACTGGGGAATGCTGTGAAACTAGTTTCAAGTGACCGGGGTATGCTGGGGAACTAGTTTCAAGCTAGGAGTTCTCTCTCTCTCTCTCTCTCTCTCTCTCTCTCTCTCTCTCTCTCTCTCTCTCTCTCTCTCTCTCTCTCTCTCTTCCCATATATATATATATATATATATATATATATATATATATATATATATATATATATATATATATATATATATATATATATATATATATATATATAAATAAATTAATATATATCAAATGTTAGTTGGGATACCATGAAAAGGAGACAAAGACAGAAATTGATTGTTGAAAGTTTTTGAGAAGGTAATGAAAATTACAAAATAGAGCATGCTAAAGATTCCAGTATTGATAGTGAAGTAAAAAGAAAAGTCATGAATGACTGAAGAGAGTATCTAAACAAGAAAGCAGATGAGGCTGACGAAGTTATGAATATAATGAAAGGCTATGATGTAAGAATTGCTAATTGAATTATTAATAAAATATCTACTAGGGCAAAGAAGATGCATATACCCTTTAAAAAAAGGGAGGGATCTGTTATAACAACAAAAGGTGAAGAAAAGCAACGTTGAATGGAACACTTTAGTGAGGTCATGGATAGAGGATATGAAGAGAATAAGTTGATTGGTATACCTAAAGTTGAGGGAGACCTTGATGTGTCCATGAATGAATATAGTGTGTTTGAAGTCGAAGCTGTCATTTAAAAGCTATATATAGATATGGAAAGTGCCTGAATACGATGGAATAACTACTTGAGATGATATTGGCCGAGAATGTGACTCTCAGAATACTATAGAGATTAGTTTGTAAAATGTGGCATGAAGAACCAAACAAAACCTGATGAATGGGAGCTAGAAGTGTTGGTGAAAATGGCAATTAAAGGTGATATGACTGATGGTAATAATTTCAGAGACATAACACTTACGTCAGTACTCATAAATGTATACAGTATGCTCATTCTAAAGAGACTAGAGAGAAAGACTGATGAAAAGCTGAGATGAACAAGCAGGATTTCGAAAAGGTAGAAGTTGTACTGATCTATTTTTTTTTTCAAGAAATGTGGCTTATCGATGTGTAGAATATAGAAATCCACTTATGTTGGCATTTGTTGACTACCAGAAAGACTTTGATAGTGTGCACCAGCCAGTTTTATGGAGAGTCCTACATTATTATGTAGTTCCTCTTTAATATATAAATTTGATTTAAGTATATTCATAAGCATAGCAAGTGCAAAGTTAATGTTACTTTAGTCTTATCAAATGAATTTCCAGTGAACAATGGAGTACTCCAAGGAAATGTGTTGTTACCTATGTCATTTATCCTCCCCGTGGATTTTGAAAGGCATAGAACAGTTGGGGATGGTTGAGAAGGATTGGACTGGATAAGTAAGAGGAAATTAGCTAACCTAGAGTATGCTGATGTCGTTGTCCTTATTAGCAGTATACCACAGGATTTGCAAAACCTGTTTACCAGAATGCATGAAATATCACATGAAGTTGGGCTCAGGATGAATAGAAGAAAGACAGAGATTAGGAGAATGGAATATGCAATGGGAGATGAAATATTGGAAGGAGAAAGGATTAATGAGGTGGAATCATTTAAAAATTTAAGAACTATGATCACTTCTACAGGATATTTAGAATTTGAGTTTAATGAAATATTGAAAAAAACATATCAGATAATGGCTAGGTTAAGTAAAATTTGGAAACCAAATCGCCTGCAATTACACATAATAATCAGGCAATATATCTGTTTAGTGAGATTGGTGTTACTGTATGGACATGAGTCGTGGTATGACAATGAAACAATATCCAACAGATATTGTAGATTTGAGAACAAAGCCTTCAGAAGAATATTGGGAGTTAAATGGCAGGGTAGGATTAAAAACTAAACTATAATAGAGATTACCAGTGTCTTATGTGGAAGAGATAATGGTGAGTGATAGATGATGATGGTTTGGTCATGCTCTTCCCACTCCCCAAGAGAGATTAGTTCACCAATCTTTCAATTGGTCTCCATAAGGAACTAGGAGAGTTGGAATACCCAGACCTACATGGCTGAGGACTATGAAACTTGAAGTATGAGATGATGAATGGAGACGTATTGATTTAAAAACTCTAAGAGACGACTGGTGAAATATAACAGAGGCCCTTTGTGTCAATAGGTGTAGGAGATGATGATTATATATATATATATATATATATATATATATATATATATATATATATATATATATATATATATATATATATATATATATATATATATATATTTATTTATTTATATGTGTGTGTGTGTGTGTTATCGAAAGAGTGTGATTCTTAAAGCGTAAAGTATAGGGTAGGTCAAAGTAGGCGTTCGAGCTGTTAAAGAGAAGGAAGCATTTTGTTTGAAAGTAATAGGGAACCGATGTCGGACACAGCCACCCTTTAACATGTCTTTTCCAGTCAGTTTCTCATTTGACTAAGAAAAGAACAGTTTATTATCTGAGTTGTAGTGGTGTTTTTTTTTTTTTTTTTTTAATATCACGCTTTATGTATTTTTGCTTTCAGAGTAGAAATCAACTCTGCGTTAGGCTGAAAGCAGCCAACCCGCACGAGGATATTACTGAACAGTGTTTAACTAGGGTGACCGTTGCCATAGTAACTGACATCATGACTTCGGCTCCCTATTCAATGTCAATTCATCAGTATCAGTATTTTCTGCAATAATTCCAAATTATAATCACGTTGAATAGACTCATTGTTGTGTTATTCGATATAATATTCTAACAGAAAAGTTATTGGCTAGAATAATCGATTTTGGAATAGTTTGTAAATTCTGTCCAGAGTGAAAGACCTTACGCATACACATCTCACGAGTCCATTAACATTCCTTTTCTCAAGATAGCATATCGACAATTGGTTTGCAACAATTCATCATGCATAAGCAGTCATTCTTTATGTCCGTTGGCTCTCTCCCAAACTTTACATTAGCCATTAACTACGGTTTTATGAGTTAACCAATCACCGAATGCTTGTTTCACGCCTACAATGCGACCTCACACAGAAAATACCATTGCATTACCTGACTCAACATCGTAGAGAGAGAGAGAGAGAGAGAGAGAGAGAGAGAGAGAGAGAGAGAGAGAGAGAGAGACTCCTAGCTTATGTTTACGAAACTTTTTTCATTTGGGTCATAATATATTTCCAAACTAAACATCGATCCTCTTTGTCAACAAGGTGTTCGTGAGAATGGCATAGCAAATATCACAACAAATATACCATTTGATTATAAGTTAGAATAATTATAATGATAGAATTAAGATCTGGAAAAATTATGCTGAATTTAAGTTCATCCATAATTGTTCGTGGTTCCCCTACCTTCACACCCCTTAAACCTCTAACAAGTACTTCCCTGGCCCACTGTCGTCCTCCCCCGCCCGTTGCCCTCCCCCTAACAACCAAACTCTTCGACACCTGAAATTCTGAAATCTATAGATATTGGGGATGACAGAGGGGGACTGGAGACGACGGGACATTTGCTTTGACTTTACATATATACATATGAATATTGGTATAGAGAAAAATACAGGAAGAGAAATATAAGAAACTGTAAACACATGGTTATTGCATAAAAAAAAAAAAAAAGAGGAAAAATAAGACGAACAGAACTCAAACCCTCAATCATGGGGCAAAGATTCCCCACTCTCCTTTTTCTTCCGTTGCTGCTTCTTTCACCCTGAGGTATTTGCTGATTGTTTTATGGAATTTCTTCAGACATCTGAAAAACATTGGCCACGAAGCGATTTCCACTTATATCATCTGAGTTCTCCCATGTATTAAATTAAAAACAATGCATCGAGAAGAACTTAAGGCCAAACTATTTTGCTAAATACTTTCTCCTCCAATGCAATAGGAATTGCAGTAATAGAATATAAAAAATACTATAAGATAGAAAACTTTAGCAGTAAATGAACTCAAATATTGACTACTTTAAATAGAAATAGTGATTATTCTTCTCAAGAATGAATGAACGGTCTTCTCAATTTCAGCGTTCGATTTTCTTACAAGAAATAAGTAAAATGATTGGAATATTTTTTTCGAGAAGAAAACGAATTAATTACAACTCTCTCTCTCTCTCTCTCTCTCTCTCTCTCTCTCTCTCTCTCTCTCTCTCTCTCTCTCTCTCTCTCTCTCTCTCTCTCTTCATCCTTGAGGAACTTGATATGCCCTTAATCCTGTCTACTTTCCGAACTTTTTGTCATAAGTTTGTGTGTTGTTCTCAGTTATGAAGGAGACAGGACCAGACTTGAGAGACCCGAAGTCATCTTAATTGCAAAGTTGGCTCAGCGATGCTTTGTGGCTTCATATTACTTGATAAAGGCAAGTGACATTGTATATACTGTTTTTCTTTCGCGTCAAACATCATGAAAATAATCAGTTAGAATAAATGGTAATATTTCACTACCAAAATACCAAAACAAAAAGAGAAATTAGGAAAAGTTACTTGTTATCAGTATTTGTAGATATCTTGGGATAAGAATTTTTGTTCGAAGAATTTTTTCTACAATATCATATATTGGGTTAAACGCTGTCAGTAAATTTGAAAACACACACACACGTGTATCTACTTTGATATGTCGTGTGTGTGTGCCAGCGCATGTCCTATTTCTGTTAGTCAAGAATATTAAAATATTTCATATTAATTTCACGTCAGTTCAGTATCATAGATATATTTTGAATAGATTTTTGGAAAATAGTATTCCCAAGTATTTTACTTTTGTAAAGTTAAATATGAGAGTATATTAAGATCTAGAACGTCAATTACCTTCCTTCAATCATCTTCTTCCATGTATTAAATGAAAAATAAATGCATAGAGAATAACTTAAGGCAAAACTATTTTGGTAAATACTCTACAGTAATAAAATATGAAAAAATACCATACGATAGAAAACTTTAGCAGTAAATGAAATCAAATATTGACTAATCTAAATAAAAATAGTGAAGATTATTCTTCCCAAGAAGGAATTACCGGTCTTATATGAATATCTAGACTAGTCTGCAGCGAACTGTACCAGTGGGGGGAAGTTAGACATCCGCTGTCTACTTAGTGAAACTTAATGCATCGCTGAACTTTTGTGAGGGAAAAGTTGCAGGTTTATTGCCTATAGGATACGAGTCATGTAAGTGCAGCATTATCTCTCTCTCTCTCTCTCTCTCTCTCTCTCTCTCTCTCTCTCTCTCTCTCTCTCTGAGGTGGAAATCATGAGCAACTTTCCTGGGGACACTATTTCGTAAGTGATCAGGAAAGAAAATGAAATTGACTATTAGTTCTTGCATAAAAGATGAAAATAAATTTTATAAAATCCTTTTATTGCTCTCAGATTTAGATGATTCAAAAGACATAGCTAAATAAAAATAGTAATAGCTTTTTATTTTGCAATCATAAAAGTGTGAGATTTAAATAAGTCTTCCATTAAATACATTTTCACCTATTTAAGAATTTCTGGTTGTCGACTCATCAGAGGCTGGAAAATATTTGCAAACTACATAAAATCAATTACTGAAATCCCTCTCTCTCTCTCTCTCTCTCTCTCTCTCTCTCTCTCTCTCTCTCTCTCTCTCTCTCTCTCTCTCTCTCTCTATCTCGCGAAGCCGCTTGCAATACTGCTAAGACAGAGTGTAGATATGAGCGAGATATATGTTAAACATAAATTAGCTTATATAACCCCTATCTTCAAAAGTGGATCAAGACTAGAGGCAAGCAATTATAGACCTGTTAGTCTAACATCACATATTATGAAAGTGTATGAGAGGGTAATAAAAAAGAAAATAATGAACCATTTGGTCAAAAATAATTTGTTTAATATGGGTCAACACGGTTTCGTACCTGGAAAAAGTACACAGACCCAACTGATAGCACACCATGAAAACATACAATAATATGATAAATGAAAAAGACGCAGATGTGATCTATCTAGATTTTGCAAAAGCCTTTGACAAGGTAGACCATAACATATTGGAGAAAAAAATGAGAAAGCATAATATTGTGGGAAAGATAGGAAAATGGGTAAAAGAATTCCTGCAAAACAGAAAACAGATAGTGGTTGCAAATGACGAGAAATCAGATGAAGCCCAGGTAATATCTGGTGCGCCCCAAGCTACGGTATTAGCTGCACTGCTATTTGTTATTATGATCTCAGACATAGACTGTGATGTTGAAAACTCCGTAGTGAGGAGTTTCGCCGATGACACAAGAATAAGTAGAGAAATTACTTGTGATGAAGATAGGAACTCACTACAAAGAGATCTAAACAAAATATATGATTGGGCGGAGATAAATAGGATGGTATTTAACTCCGATAAATTCGAATCAATAAATTATGGAAACAGAGAAGGAATGGTGTATGCATACAAGGGACCTAATAATGAGACAATCACAAACAAGGAAGCAATTAAAGACCTTGGTGTAATTTTAAATAGGAATATGTTATGCAACGACCAAATAGCAACACTGCTGGCTAAATGTAAAGCAAAAATGGGAATGTTATTCAGACACTTTAAAACAAGAAAAGCTGAACACATGATTATGCTGTACAAAACTTATGTGCGTAGTACACTCGAGTACTGCAATGTGATATGGTACCCACACTACCAAAAGGATATTGCGCAAATAGAGAGCGTACAAAGGTCCAATACTGCTAGAATAGAAGAAGTTAAGGACCTTGACTACTGGGAAAGACTGCAATTTTTAAAACTATACAGTCTAGAAAGGAGAAGAGAACGCTACATGATAATACAAGCATGGAAGCAAATAGAAGGAATTGCTGAAAACATCATGGAGCTTAAAATATCAGAAAGAGCAAGCCGAGGTAGATTAATAGTGCCAAAAAGCATTCCAGGTAAACTGAGAAAGGCGCACAGGACATTAATCCACTACGCACCAGCATCGATAATGCAGCGACTATTTAATGTGCTGCCAGCTCATCTAAGAAACATATCAGGAGTGAGCGTAGATGTGTTTAAGAATCAGCTCGATAAATACCTAAGATGCATCCCAGACCATCCAAGACTGGAAGATGCAAAATACACCGGAAGATGCATTAGCAACTCTCTGGTGGATATACGAGGTGCCTCACACTGAGGGACCTGGGGGAACCCAAAAAAAAAAGAAAAATAAGGTAAGGCTCATTAGAATGTATCTGCAAAGCACAAACAACGTTTAAACAATAAATAATCCAGGGATTAACACACATTTGTTTGCAATGAGTTCAATAAAGATTAATTGTTTAAAGTTTTCTGGCATCCTGACATGTAATCTATTAAGAATTCCCGACGTATTTTCAATCATTGTCTGTACGGTAGTTCACATTAGATAATTTTGCTACGTTGTTTGTTCGATTCAATAACAAAAGGATATTATACATTAGCTCGAATTTTCTAACATTGAAAGAGAGCAGAATGTATTCTTTTCATATGATATCATGCAAAATCAGAATAAGCAAAACATTCCTTTCCATACTTCCTTTTCTCACTGGGCTATTTTTCCCCGTTGGAGCCCATGGGCTTATAGTATCTTGCTTTTCTAACTAGGATTGTAGCTTACCTTATAATAATAACAACAACAATAATAATAATAAAGGAACTTCAATCTAAACTTACATTTGATACTTGTATTTTTTCATAGCTCTTATTTTGGAGATTCCGATAGCCTGAACTGCTAAATGTTTAATTGGTTATATATTTTAATCAGAGTACATTTACCTAAATACAAAAGTGACTCTTAATCTGAAAATACAATCGTAATTGTATTTGCTTACCGGTCGCATTGAGGGCACAACAATGGAATATATCATGTAAGTTCAAAGCTTACTGCTTTACCCAAAAGATCATAAGAATAAAGCAGCAGAATGAACTCCTAGCTAACTCTGAATGTTGGACGTTTGAGTAGATATTTCATGAAAAACAGTTAATCTTAGGTATTAAATGAAATAAATTTCACAAAAGCGAAAGGGTACATTCTCTCTCTCTCTCTTTGATTTTGTTAGGAGTCAGTACATCACATAGGTATCATCATGCTTTTGATATCTTTTACAAAGGGATAATTCAACCTTGATATAAAAATGTCAAACACCATTCTTAATTATAGTAAATTCCCAGCTTCAATTGCAAAAGAAAAAAAAAATACAAGCAAGCTACTGAACTTATCTATGTTATTGTGTATCTGAGTATTTTATCTCGCGGTTTATATAAAATAATGTGCCGTTATAAGTCTATAATAAGCATGGAATTTACCATTTAAGAGGAACATTTACTGATGATTTATTGAAAATTTTATTTTTCATGAAGATAATGCTAATTTTTTAAAACAATGTTAATGATAACCATGTCAAGTGTGCTATCAACGTCCATAAGACCAATAATATTATTAACATGTTAATGGTGCAGTTTATCTTCATTGACAAAGAAATGGTCTGAGCTAAGTCTAGAGGCGAAAAAAAATTATCTTCCCTTTATCAACATAAAAAGATAATTAATTATTAGCTGACAGGACCAGAAATCTAAGAAAATGTATTTATATTATCTATATTGTTTCAATTGATTTGCATAGATTCTTTATTTCAATTTGGAAATCCCTTGGGCATCTTATAAATTTCTTCTGATTAGCATAGTTTCTTTTGACCTACTGTTATGATTATCAGTCATGTGTGCTTCCTATTAGTTTTTAAATATGAGTGTGACGGGCCGAGAGAGGATGTGAACTCAAAGGCAGATTGGAAACGACTGAGTTATATATTAAGGAACACTCTTTATATACAAAACGGCAAGGCAGCAGGACATGGCATGTTCGAGGGACAGACAAAGTTCAGAGTAAAACCGGAGACATGATCATTCAGGTTCTTTTTAGTGCAAGGGAAGAGCGCACATACAAGCAGAATATATACAATAGGAATTATGTACAATTGTGTGACACACGGTTGGTACATGGCTCCCCCTCTAAAAATGACATACTGAACATGTTAAATAGGTGCCCTGAATCTGGAGAGGTAGTAGTAACAACTGCGCCGATTAGCAGCAGTGAGTGGCTGTAGAAGTCGTTGGTTGGGGTGCGAGCAAGTGGTGGATGATGGTTGGCTGTGTTGCCCCTCCGGCTCGTCACGGGGTAGGCGAGTGTGTCCTACGGCATTCATAGGCGTGTGTGTCCTATGGCATTCATAGGCGAGTGTGTCCTACGGCATTCATAGGCGAGTGTGTCCTACGGCATTCATAGGCGTGTGTGTCCTACGGCATTCATAGGCGAGTATATCCTACGGCGTTCATAGGCGTGTATGTCCTACGGCATTCATAGGCGTGTATGTCCTACAGCATTCACGTCAGCTTCGGTTGAAGTTGAATAGGTGTCCTCTTCGTCACGAGTGGAGGCGTTGATGAAGGTTTTGAAGGTCATGAAGTGGCTGTCCATAAGGGCACGAAGTAAGTTCACCTCACGAGGAGAGCTGTCTGCAGCAGGTTGCAGGCGAGTGATACTGGTCATTTTCCCGAGGGTGAGCGAAGCCCTTTGGACCCCCAACGGTTGTTGAGAGAGCTGAAAAGACGTTGCTATACGGGCG
>NC_090739.1:111008556-111021056 GCF_036898095.1 Palaemon carinicauda | reverse complement strand
TTGTCTAAAGTTAGGAAAACTAAAAAGAGATACCTATGTAATAGAAACAGCATATGAAAACTCGGACTTGATCTGAAAATTATAAATTAAACCTAAATTAAGATGACGCTTACCTCATAATGCTCAAAGCTTTGGCAGTTCTGATTAAATATTCAGAAACTAGAGGCAGATGAATAAGATTGATATGGTCGACCACGTGTGGGTATATATATATATATATATATATATATATATATATATATATATATATATATATATATATATATATATATATATATATATATATATATATATATATATATATATATATATATATATATGTATATATATATAAATGAAATAAACACACACTCTATGAAAAAGGAAATTTATTTTGAGCTTTTGAAGAGACTATCTCCTTTCCTCTTCAGAATATAAATAGCTTAAAAAAAAAGAAAAAGATAAAAGAAAAGGTTCGTAGGAAATCGAATCCCGTTACAGTCTCAGCGAATATTAACAATGTTCATGGTGGTTTGTATGCATCGTTTAACATTTCCTTAATAATATTTACATTGTTTTTGACAATATTATATACTGTAAAAACTGATCTAATCTAAAATTATCTAATAGATGTTAAAATTCTTAGAATTTTGAATGAAAATGGCTTCAACTAGTTTTCGCCTATGTGTATCATGCTTTGATATCAATTTGTCTATATTCTTAAAACCTACTGGATGATTTTCCCGGGTCATTTATTAAAAAAACAGCACTATTTCTAACATTTCGAACATTTTTGTAAACCTTTTTATAAATTTGTAACTATTTGTTTTTTTAAGAGGAAGGAAGATGATCCCTTCGAAAGTTCAAAATAAATTTCCTTTTTTCATAGATTGTAGGTTTATTTCATTTATTATACATACACGGAAATTGAGTATATTAATGTGTAGATATATATATATATATATATATATATATATATATATATATATATATATATATATATATATATATATATATATATATATATATATATATATATATATATATATATAAACATGAATCAACTTACACGATATAGCAGAGTACGTGGACTTCCTACTTGACGAACTATAACTGATGCTTTTAAATTGATTGCGTTAGTAGTAGTGATGATTGCAAATTTATCTTTAATGCTTAATACAGACAATTTTTATTTACTGGGTTTTCATCAGAAATATTGAAATTACATTTCCGATGCCACATGTAAAAAGAAAGCCTGTAATGGACGAATTTCTGACCGAGCTTTTGGATTATAGATATAACCATATCTATTCGGTGTTATTTATAAGAGAGAGAGAGAGAGAGAGAGAGAGAGAGAGAGAGAGAGAGAGAGAGAGAGAGAGAGAGAGAGAGAGAGAGAGAGAGAGAGACATTTTACCGGTTTAATCTGTTTAGTCATATTAAGTACAGTATTCCCTTCGATGTGACTTCTGATATATTTGTAATGACTTTTCCGAGTTAGAAATATATCGACAGAGATGGATATTAAACTTATTTTAAAAGGTTTTCTTTAATGTTTCCGTTTTATAAATAATTTGTCTTCCCGTTATCGCTAGTAAATACTTGTTCTCATATAAATTCTACTTTAGACGCCTTGAAAGATTAAAGAAAAACTCTTAATCTTCTGAAACACAAAGTATTTGAAACAAAATATTCTTCATTTTTTAACACACAAAGTAATAACGGTGCCGAGTAATATTTATGTCATTGAATTATCATAAACATTTATTTTATAACATATTAACATTTAACACGGTATTCAAAACTGGAAATATTCATTATCGGTTAAGTTCTCAGAAATATTAAATGTTATAAGTTTGGATACTTTTACGTAACATCCTCGAAATGTCTTTAAGTTTAGAACCATTAGTGACGAAGTATCATGTACCAGATATGATATCAGTAGAATATCCTGTGTTCATAAAAAAGAGTATTTATATATTTTGCTTCATGAAAGAAAATAATCTTCATACTATAAATAAATTTATTTCCTAAGGATTATTTTTTTTTCATTTACGAAGTATTAAAGAAAGGGTATGAAGATTATTTTATTTTTATTACACTTAAAAATTTTGTATTAAAAAAACGGTAAATATGTGGCAACATTTATTCCAGGATTTTTAACGTTTTAAAAACGGATGTATTGACGTAAAGGAGTGATATTACGGTCACCAACCAGTAAAAGATGGTAACAAAGTAAAGCCCCCCTGACACTTGCGCGCATTTTTGCCACGCACTGGCACGCATTGATGCGCGCCAGTGCGTGCCACTTTTTGGCACGCACTGGTGTTTTTCGCGCACTGTTCACGACCAGTTCACTCCAGTTCGCGCATCGTTCACGCGACGTTCACGCGATGGCACGAATTGGCACGCGTAGTTCGCGCATCGTTCACGACACGTTCACGCGAGTTCACTCATCATTCCGCATCGTTTCCGCATTGGTCACGCCAGTTCACGCCAGTTCACGAATTGGCCACTCCATATAAAAACGGGGCTTCTCCAACCCGAGGACATTCTTGGATTGGGTTCGGAAGAGACAACAATGCTTTCTGTCAGAGACACCATTGCATTGAGGAGAAGAAACGTATCTTTTTCGTTTGTATTTTTTGTTGCCCTTTATTTTTGTTTCAATAAGAAAGCATTTGATTTACATATAAATAGCAGACATGAAATATGTACAAGTATTAAGAAAGCATTTTATTTTAACATTAAAAGCAGCAAACATGAAAAGTTTTTAGGCTGTTGATTTTAAGGTAATAGAGAAAAAAGTGTGTTGAAATAAGAAATCATTTTATTTTTACATTAAAACAGCAAACAGAAAAAATTTGTTTTGCCCTTCATTTTAAGGTAATAAAGAAGAATAAGTATGTTGATGAAATAAAACATCATTTTATTTTTACATTCAAACAGCAAACTTAAAAATTTCTTGGGTTTATTTTTCAGTTCATTTTTATTCAAAACAAAAGTTTTGGGTCTTGATTGGTAATAGAGGAAAATAAGTGTGTGCATGAAATAAGACATCATTTTATATTTACATTCAAACAGCAAATATAAACAATTATTAGGTTTATTTTTCTTTCCTTTTCATTAATTTTTTCGTTTCCTTTTTGTTTCTCTTCATTATAAAGTTATAGAAATAGTTTGAAATAAGACATCATTTTATTTTTACATTCAAACAGCAAATATAAAAATTTATTAGGTTTATTTTTCTTTCCTTTTCATTAATTTTTTCATTTCCCTTTTGTTTCTCTTCATTATAAAGTTATAAAAATAGTTTGAAATAAGATATAATTTTTTTTCACATTAAAACAGCAAATATAAAAATTTATTAGGTTTATTTTTCTTTCCTTTTCATTAATTTTTTCGTTTCCTTTTTGTTTCTCTTCATTATAAAGTTATAAAAATAGTTTGAAATAAGATATAATTTTTTTTCACATTAAAACAGCAAATATGAAAATTTATTAGGCTTATTTTTCTTTCCTTTTCATTAATTTTTTCGTTTCCTTTTTGTTTCTCTTCATTATAAAGTTATAGAAATAGTTTGAATTTTTAAGATATAATTTTGTTTCACATTAAAACAGCAAATATAAAAATTTATTAGGTTTATTTTTCTTTCCTTTTCATTAATTTTTTCGTTTCCTTTTTGTTTCTCTTCATTATAAAGTTATAGAAATAGTTTGAAATAAGATATCATTTTTTTTTCACATTAAAACAGCAAATATAAAAATTTACTAGGTTTATTTTTCTTTCCTTTTCATTAATATTTTCGTTTCCTTTTTGTTTCTCTTCATTATAAAGTACACGCCACTTCCCGCATCGTTCACTCCAGTTCACTCCAGTTCACGCCAGTTCCCTCACTGTTCACTCCAGTTCACTCCAGTTGGCGCATCGTTCACGGCCATTTAGTGCGTGCCAATGCGTGCCACAAACTTTAAACATTTCAAAGTTTTGGGCCCGCATGGCACGCATTGGTACGCTCTGGCACGCGAGTTTCCGCACTGTTCACGACATTTTCACGGCTCGTTCACGCGAGTTCGCGCATCAATGCGTGCCAGTGCGTGCCACGAATGCGTGCAAGTGTCAGGGGGGCTTAAGGTAAAATTACGGTCGCCTGTATTTTACTGAAATACGGTTGAGAATTGTATATTTTTAAGGAGAATTTCCGATTAAAATTACGGTTTTTTTTTACAGTGTATAATAAATTAAAGTATCTTATAATTATTATATATTGGGAAATTAATAAAAATAATTCATAATTATCTTATAATTAATATGTATTGGGAAAGTAATAAATATAATTCAAAATATTTTTACTGATGAATCTATGATATGAAATATGATATAAATATGATATAATACAATATGATATATTATAATATGAATTCTGCATCAGCAGTAAATGTCATCCCAGCCTTTTTTCACGTCTCTGCCGGATTATCAAAGGCTGAAAAAGGCTTCGAAACCTCAAAGCGATTCGAGAATGGAAAAAAGATGGCTACCCCAAATGAAAATCAACAGCTTACACATTAATAGGATTTCATATGCCGAGTCAAGCTATGTATTTGGATGTCAGACTTACAAATTAATTATATATCAAAAGTTCCTGTAACCAAGAAGGGAAACTCTAATTAATTTTATGCTCCTCTCTCTCTCTCTCTCTCTCTCTCTCTCTCTCTCTCTCTATCTCTCTCTCTCTCTCTCTCTCTTTCAAGTATAAAATTCATTAAATAACATTTCTATTAAGTAAACCTGTATAACAGAATACTTTGAAGGTTTAAAGGCCGCTCATGAATGGGTGAGACAAACAACAGTGACATTGCCCTATCGAGCAGAAAAGTGCCTATAGAGAATGACCATATACTGTATACATATGTTCAGCGCCCAAGCCCCCTCTCCACCCAAGATAGGACCTAGGACGGCCAGGCAATGACTACTGATTACTCAGCAGGTGGACATAGAGGCTCCTCCCATCCTTAATTCACAAGGATAGTGAGGTTGCAGCGACCAGTCAAAGACGTTACCGCATGTTTATTTGCTTTCTCTAATGGAATAACGAGTTTCCACAATAATTTACTTTCTTATCTATCAGTATTAATTTGTTAAGATAATTCATTCTGGATTTATTTACTAATTCGAATGTATATGGACCTCCGCTCATTATATTGTGTGTGCGTGTATATATATATATATATATATATATATATATATATATATATATATATATATATATATGTATATATATATATATATATATATATATATATATATATATATATATATATATATATATATGTATATATATATATATATATATATATATATATATATATATATATATATATATATATATATATATATGTATATATATACATACATATATATATACACATTATATATATGTGTATATATATACATACATATATATATATATATATATATATATATATATATATATATATATATATATATATATATATATATATATATATATATATATATATATATATATATATACACACATATGTGTGTGTACAGTATATATAGATAGATAGATAGAGAGGGACACACACACACACACACACACATATATATATATATATATATATATATATATATATATATATATATATATATATATAATTTATGTATATGTATATATATGTATATATATGTATATGTATATATATATAAACTTTATATATATATATATATATATATATATACATACATATATATATATAAATATATATATATATATATATATATATATATATATATATATATATATATATATATATATATATATATATATATATATATATGTATGTATGTATGTATGTATGTATGTATGTATATATATATATATATATATATATATATATATATATATATTTATTAGATATGTGTACACAGTAATACCTGAGCTTTTGAGTAATTCGGACTGAGTTAATACTTATTTGACTAGACTGGAACGTCAGGACCTCGGGGTTTTTAACTTGAGTCTGAGAGACTTCATGCCTGATTTTTTTTAAAATTGACATATGTAATGTATTTTCAAATTTTAAGATCATTTTGCTCCCACAACATTTCCTGTTTTTATCTCGTTTTCTATGCAAATCCCATTTTCTGTTCAAATCTCACTGACTAATGTGTTTTGTTTCTGTTTTTGTTATAGAAACGGTCCAGCTGGTGATCTCACAATATGCCACGTCACTGTAGCTGCTTTGGTTGTAAAGGGAACTATGATGGGACACCTTATGTAAAAGTCATATCCTTCCCAAAAGATCCTGAGGAGAGGGAGAGATGGATATTGGCAATGCCGAATGAGAAAGAAAGCTTGAGACGCTTGAAGGAGATATATATTTGTGAGACACATTTCAATTGTGAATGGGTGTCAGTTAAGGGTGGCAAGCGACCCACACAACCTCCATCAATATTTCTTGGAATACCAAAATCAGCTTTGAAGCAGGTTACCTCAGCCCCACGCCCAACATCATCATCTACATCACAATCAAGAGCTAAAAAGGTGCATGCAGCTGCTGAGGCTGCAGACAAAATCCAAGATTTCGACCAATTTCGCGCCAAAATTAGCTCCTATTTTCCTGGTTTTAACGTCATAAAAGACCAGAAAGATCTCTACCTATCAATAACTGACGCTACTGGACAAACTGTCTAGCAGTTCTTTCATCTACAACAAGTCAACTCACCTTTTGGATTCCTATTCTTGAATAGAGTTGAGAAAGATGGCATTGAGGTGCCTAAACGACTTTTTCCTTTGCAAAAGAACAGCTTGCTCTCAAAATGGTCCCAGATTAGATCCATAACTGAACAGGTAAACACCTATGAGTACACAAGCCAGGAAAGTCTTCAGTACATAATAAGCCAGCTCTGCAAAATGACTGAGGCACACGAGCTTCCTCATTTAACCTTCATTCTGTCACAGCTGCGGCTTGTGTTCAAACTTCCTGATGGTTGTCGATTTCATACCGACACTCTGATATTCGCAATGCAGCTTCACAACATATCACCCAGTGCATACAAATTGATTCGTCGATCTGGCTTAATCATTCTACCATCAACAAAAAAGATAAAAGAGGTGCTTTCTAGTTGTCTGCAGGACTCCAACCTCAAAACGTTATTCGACCAGCTTAAGCCGCAACAGCGTTTGGTAAATCTATTGTTTGATGAAGTAAAGCTGATCGAGACATTGCGATTTTCTGGAGGACATGTTCTAGGATATGCTCAAAACGTTGCAGCGGGTAGTGACCATGAAATGCTTGCTTCACATGCTATGGTTGTTGAAATTGCCTGCCATTTTGGTGGTCCACGCTATATTCTACGCGTTTTACCCTGCAAAAAGCTAGCTGCCGATAAGCTGAGTGAACTTCTTACTGAAACTGCCTCGGCTGTAGTTGGTGCTGGCGGTACTGTGATTTCTTTGATATGTGACAATTACAATACTAATCGCAGTGTTTATTCGAAACTTGGAGGACCTGGAAGTTGTCAAGTGCTATCCATTCTAGAGCAATCTATGTTCTTAGTGTACGACTACGTGCACATCTTCAAAAATGTTCGTAACAACTGGATTACTGTTGATGGCCAGACACTCTCATTTCTTGTACATGGCAATGAGTACGAAGCTTACTGGAGTGATATTCGGAAGCTTTATGAGATCGACTGAGCTACTCCTATTCGTTTAACCAAGCTGACGCACACTGCTGTTTTCCCCAAACCCCTTCAACGGGCGCTGTTTTCCCCAAACCCCTTCAACGCCAGAGCATACCCTTAGTATGTCAGGTGTTCAATGACAAGACTGTCGCTGCCTTAAAGACCTTCAAGGATTCATTGGGCATCAGCGAAGGCACCATCATTCTCACCCAGACAATGAGTGAGTGGTTCAAGATGATGAATGTGAAAGACCGTTTCTCAGCTAGACATCTACGTGACGAATCCAGACAGCCTTGGACAGCAGACTGTACATCTTTCACTAAGTTGGAGGACGCCTGCCAAATTATATCGACATGCACATGGCAAGGAGGTAGTGGTCGTAAGCTGAAGTTAACTAAGCAAACTGCTGAAGCATTCATTGTGTATATACGTAATAATGTGGCTGCTGCCAAATTGCTTCTGGCAGAGAAAGACTTCGACTACGTTCTTCCTGCTATATTCGCGGATGAAGCCTTGGAAAAGTTTTTCGGTCAAGCCAGGCAAAGAAGTGGTGGAAACTTCTACATTGATGTAGTTGACATTATGGCTGCAGCAAAAGTTACAAATTTGCAGACACTTCTAAAGCATGACATTATGCCAGAATCTAGTTCTCGTGTGCTTGATTGCGACAAGAATTGTACTTCTTCCATAAATCCAGATGAGCGAAGTGAACTCATTGACGAGATCACTCCTCAAGACACTCGGGAGCTCTTGAGGTCTTCTGATAACCTTAAGCATAAAGTTGTATATTTGGCTGGATACCTTGTTCATAAATATTGTAATAGCACTAGTATGGAGGATATCATGGATGATGAAGATGGTAACGAGGTGTCATCTGAGTTCTTAGATCATTTGAATAGAGGTGGACTGAGTGTGCCAACTATTTCAACTGTTTTTTTTTTTTTTTGTACATAATGCCTATAATTTGCATGCCATGACTAAAATGCATTGCCGCTTTCATTTTGCTGAATTGTTATCTTTTGCAGATGCACCTTTAGCTACTAATAATGCAGCATGTACGACTTTAGCCAACATTCTATTGAAAGCTCAGGTTCTCAATGTAAGTGACAAAGAAAAGGCTGTGAGATGCCTCAGGAGGCAAGAAAAGCTCTTCATCTAGCGATGTTCATCTAATCAAATGTTAATGTCTTTAAGTTTTGTTGTGATGAGAAATACCGTTCTTTATTTCTTATTTTAGTGTTTTATTGTTTTAGGGCTTGTTTGGAATGTTTGAGTAATACAATATTTGATAATATATATTAAATTTGGACAGAACTACAGACTTGCCTCTTATTATAATCAGCCATCCCTCACCATCTATGAGTTACACACAAAAACGAGTAAAAATGACCAAAATTCACTATTTTGACCTTGAAATATGTCCTTTTGACCTTGAAGATGATGAAGATGACCCCAGGTAGTGTTGAAAATGTCATTATTGAACTCACCGTCCTCAAAAACCCCCATTTTGACTCAGAGAACGTGTTTCTAGCCCTTCTTAGAAGTCATTTTAGTCCAGGACTCAAGTTAATCCTTCAGACTCAAGTTAAAAACCCCGATCAGGGGACGTTCCAGTCCTTTCTTGAAGGACGATATATGACAATATATATTAAATTCGGAAAGCTCTGCAGACTTGCCTCATATTATAATCAGCTATCTCTCACCATTTATGAGTTACACACAAAAAACGAGCAAAAATTACCAAAATTCACAAATTTGACCTTGATAAATGACCTTTAGACCTTGAAGATGACCCCAGGTGGTGTTGAAAATGTTACTATTGAACTCGCCATCCTCAAAAACCCCCATTTTGATCCAGAGAACGTGTTTCTAGCCCTTCTAGAAGTCATTTTAGTCCAGACTCAATTTAATCTTTCAGACTCAAGTTAAAAACCCCGAGCAGGGGACGTTCCAGTCCTTCCTTAAAGGAGTCTATGGGACTAGTACTAAGACTAGCGCATAGCCACATACCACACACGTGGTATTCACGCCGTGTTCATGTGATTTTCATTCCATTTTATAGGAAAGGCGAAAGTAGTCATCTCGAGATATGTTCCTTGTCAAAATTAAATGTAGGGGTGTAATCAAAAACAAGATAATCAAGTACCCATAAAAGGTAAATTAAGTGATTCAGTTAGTGACAGTGAACGTCGTTCAAGAGAGAAAACTCCCGATATTTCACCCGAATTACCCTTGGAGGAAGTTTCTCTTTCTAAGTTGTAACACCTTCCTCCACCTCCTCCTCCCCTTCTCTCATCTCTTTCACGTCAGCCAATTATTTAATCCTGAGGGATTTTCACTATTTCGTTGACATGGAAATTTTTGTGTTCTAATAATTTGAAAATATTGAAATTGAATACAAAACGGGAAGCATTCATTATTCATGTGAAACCCCCCCCCCCAAAAAAAAAAAAAAATATCCCATATCGCTGAGGGAAAAAGATTCTTATCATTAGTATCTAATGTTTTGCAAGTTAAATTTTAATTTTTTCAAAAGCCATATGTTGTAGATTTTATAGATTTTACCTCTCAGAAGTTTGTTTTTCAAAATATTTATTCTAACAATAAGTACTCCTATTAATATTATTGTTGTTGTTGTTGTTGTTGTTGTTATTATGCGTTGACATCGACATGTTCCTTTAAAAAAAGTTCTAAAACCACATTAATCCGTTACAATTTTCGTCAGAGGGCAAATGAGCACACAGACACATAAACATACAGATATATATATATATATATATATATATATATATATATATATATATATATATATGTATATATATATATATATACATATATATATATATATATATATATATATATATATATATATATATATATATATATATCTTTATATCTTTATATACATATATATCTTTATATATATATATATATATATATATATATATATATATATATATATATATATATATATATATCTTTATATATGTATATATATATATATATAAATATCTTTATATATATATATATATATATATATATATATATATATATATATATATATATATATATATATATATATATATACACAACGAGTAATATTAATTACAAATATTATTGTGTTCTCTTCACTTTAATAGTAATTACAAAAGCCTTCTATTAGCCATGAAATTCCAGGAATGCTGATAAAATAAGGATGTTTTTTTTTTTTTTTTTTTCTGCTGACCCATTGTTTATGTATATTGCTTTCGAAGCTTGCTTGTGAGTTATAGATTTTTCTTCAGGTCAAAGGTATAGATAATTGATGGCATCTTTTGAGATCTTGGAATTCTCTTTATTTGATCTTTTATTTTCATGTCTCACACACAAACATAAACAATTGAAAATATTTAAGGTTTTTTTCTTATTCCATAAGAGTGAAATTAAAACCATGATTACTTTCAGTTGCACGAAAATTATTTCAATATTTAATTGGGAAGATTAGTCCAAAATGCATTTTCCCTTTTGTGTTGGTCTTATCCACTTTACCAAAGGGAAATTGGCCATTATTAGAATAATTCGGCAAGTATTTCTTATGTAAGACAAAGTTTATCAATGTGACTTCTTAAGAAATAATAAATCTATCGACTTCTTCATTTCTCTGTAGGTATTTCAAGTGAGAGAAAAGTAAAAGTAAGTTTCCATTTCCTGCAGTTATAGCCAACTGGAGAGAGTTAAATCAATTTACTGTATAGGCTATCTGTTATTTCTAGTTATTTCATATTGAAGTGAAATGAAATAAATTGTGCCTTATCGTTTAGCTTATGATATTTATTTCCGATGACTTTCTGTCTTTAGGCTTTGGTTAATAGATATATTTCAATTGAAAATGTTTGTGTTCTTAGTCTCCATAGACTCGTTTCTTAATAGAAAAACAAATTGATCATTTGATATTTCTCATTAAACAAAATATTAAATTAAACTGTACTGTAGACGTAACACGGAGAATTTTCTACCCATAACCTGACCAGACCCGATAAAATCAAGAGATATACGTAAAGAACAGAGGATTTTATCTAAAGGTAAGAAATAGTCCTGCTTCTTGAAGGGTGAAGGTTCTTGTGCGTTCGTCTGTGCCCTTCTATTTATCTGTGCAATAGTAGAAAATCTTTAAAATTACAAACATTTTTTAACGTGGATATATTATAATGACAAAATGTGCAGGGTGAAACGGAAAATATATTAATTAACTATGACTAAAATATGTATAAAACGAAACAAGCCAATTGCCTTTCTGCCCATGCAAATAAAAACTTGTAAACTTATAATAAAGACTATATCATCCTTGACTCCTAATGGAGTAAACATCCTCTCAAATGAAATTAGGAACTCCCTGTTTATATCAAGAAAGAAATTCATGCATTACATCATCAACACTCCGAAAGTTCATTAACAGAATCAGAAGGAGAAGTACTACTAAATCCTTTAATGGGAAATCTTGGAAAGCTTCATATCAATAACTCTCCTATATAGGTTTCTAGAAGATGGTCACCAACGGATAATGCTATTAAACGAAGGGAGAATTCTTTATTAATCTATTGTAATAGGATTCCAATGATCATGTTTCTTTTCGTCTTATGTTCGGATTAGTTTTGATAGGATTCCACTAGAAAACTACATTCCAAGTAAGATGGAACATCAGGGGGTTTTATTATTCTTAGCATAAATTCCTTTCGTTTTCACATATCCTTAGACATTATAATTTTTACAAATAAATGAATGAGTAGTGATATATGTCTCCAGGAGATGAGATCTTCCATAACCTGAACACTAAT